>NW_012026784.1:4240725-4318701 GCF_000956235.1 Wasmannia auropunctata
AGAAATTGATTTAAAGAATTGAAAGTGTGTGTGTGTGTGTGTGTGTGTGTGTGTGTGTGTGTGTGTGTGTGTGTGTGCGTGTGTGTGTGTGTGTAAACGTGTTTGTATTTTTTCTCTAGTAAATTGCATCTAAAGAATTATTAAACTTTATTACTACTATCATTTTTAAATAATTGTTGACAAAATTATAATTTATAGTACATTTCTTCTAAAAATTTGATTTATCTAAATCATTACAAATACATCAGATTTGATATAAAAATTAATCAAGTTGCTAAAACAATAAAAATGATCACGTTAAAATTCATATCTCTGGAAGTTACGAGACAATTTAACAATTTTACAAATGTTTATTGTATCTAATAATAATGCTAATCTGGTAAAATAATTAATGTAATTTGATAAAATATCCAATAAAAAAGAACTGGTACGAGATAAAAAGACGGCCTTGCTTCGCCGATTCGTTCTTGCATCTTCCGCACGAGTGTTAACCGGGTTAATTAAGCTTATCGACGTCGTTCTGCACGACTTTGGTACCGTTACGTCGTGCAGGGTCAGAGAGGAGGTTTCAACGTTTCATAATCCGGATATCCACGCAGTTCTTCGACGTCAGCTTTCTGATTTATATTATTAATAAGGCGTAACGCACGGATAACAAACCGGTAAGACTTTATCATTAAATCGAATCGAACCGCGAATGATAACAGCAACTGGCCATGATTTCCTCTTTCCAGCAATTTTTTCTCTCTTATACTATTATCATTTCATAATTATATTACATAGTTTTTCTTGCAATGTATTCTAATAGAATAAAAAAGATTTCCCTAAAAAGACAAAATTTAAATAATAACATTTAATTACAGATTATATGACTGAATAACGCAGGTATTCGTTATTTTTTGATAAGTCTATGAAAGACTTTTAATTAATTACAGAAAAATTTCAAAATAAAATCATAATGCAAGATAAAATACACATACGAATAATTATCTCTCCTATTTCTACAAAATTTATTTTCTTTATCGAACTCACTAAACACATTGTTAAAATTATGTGAAAGAATATAGACAGAATACACACATCTAGAGATAGCCGAAATTTTATATCCGACAACCGGAGACTGATACGTTATACAGCGATCTGGGGATAGAAGCACTCAAGTGAGAGTGCTAGACCATTCGCTGTCATAATCAGTTCTTCAATGAGAATATGTGGGACGCGATATATGCAGTTTGCATCGTAAGATTCACATTAATTTTCGTAATTTTATCTTCTCGCAAATATTTAAAACTAAATTCTTCTTTAAGCGAATTTTAATCACGACGTAATTGTAATAATTTTTAATATTGAAAATAAATAAACTTCTTTCAATAAAAATGTCTCAGATGAAACAAACTGAAAATCTGCAATTAAAATTAAGCTAAATAATTCATTATCAAAGATAAAAAATATGTTATTAAGGTAGCAAGTCTATTATTAAAATTACGGTCGAGGATATTCCGAGACCCCTCCCCCCCTCTCCCTGTTTATGTATTAATCAATAAACCAATGTATTCATAAATGATCTATTTATATATGTATATGACAATGAGAATCTGCACGCGTTATGCAAGTTTATATATGAACATAAATGTCCGCTGTCTGACTGTGGATACAGTGGATTTCTATCTACATGACGCGCGATGTACGGCTAAATTTCCGTGACGTAAGTCTGATCGATTTTTGTGACGAAATCCGTGTGACGGACGTGGCGCTTTTCAACCAACGAGTATTATTTCGACCATCGTTGACAACAGCTATACAATGTCATTGACCGCCGAAACCATGCTTAGTGAACCCTATTCAAGGTCCAGCGATCCGATGACCTTAAATCATCGCCGATATACTGTACAATTGTCGTCGAGCGAATGGCGTAGCTGCAATGGTCGAGCGGATATGTTGCGATACGTATGCCGTTGGAACACCATGAGTCAGTTAACTAACTATCGTCATTTAACCAACAGTATAAATCAGCATTTAATATACCATAAGATAAGGTCATATTGAGTCGACGGAGATAATCTCAAGCGAAAAATATTTTAGCATAATCTATACAAAAGACAATTAAGAAACGTCTGTCGTGAAGATAAAAATTAAAAAGCTCACAATTTTTAGTAAAATTCATCAGATTAAGAGAGAAATAGAATCACTGTATCACATCGTAATATATTTTCATAATGAAAATTAATCGTAATTAGCTCCGTCTCGCCAAAAGATAATTTTGTTTAATATTGATTTAAGAGAGATCAAGTGTACTTAATATTTTATTTAAGAGAGATTATATCTCTCCTATTGTATGTGTGTGGTGCATTCAACACATTGTAGACAATTCACGTAGGCTGTTTATTAACGTTTGCGGCGGTTAAACTGGCACAATCGAAAGTTATAACCGCGCCGTTAATTACGAGCGAGGGATTAATTCGTTCGATAATTCATCGACAAGCGCGCACGCTCTCACGAGCGTGAAAACGTGAAAGCTTCCTGCCAGTGACGACGATATAAAGCACTGGTGACCACTGCCAAGAGAAAATTCGAAAGCCGTCGGTCGTGAAAACCTGTTCGGCCGAGTCATCGACTACGATTCCTGTTTTGTTCCATTCGGGACGAAATCTGGGCTAGACGTATGTAAAAAAAAAAAAAAAGATCTACCAGACTCGCTGGCCTGTTTACGACACATGCCTTTCGGTCAAATCATGTTCGATTTCGTATTATGTGTCAAAAACTGAGACGTGAATAAGAATAAAAGGCCTTCTCTTCCATAAGAATGGACAAAATTTCAGTGTACTTAATGAAATATCCAAAAGTAAAAAAAACTGATCTAAAGTGTCCATGAGATCTCTTTCAGATCATTGAATGATCGTGTGATAAAATTTCGAGATAAGAAACCGTTTTTCGCAAAAATTTTAATTTTAATGACTATCTTTCTTAACCTAAGAAGCTTGATGTTGATACAAAGCGATACCTTATACCAGAGACGTCACGAATCAACTTTGCGATACGTGTGATATCACAAGGGAGCAACATTTCGCCTTCTGCGCGACGTAAGGACGCGTGCAGCAACAGAAAGAGCGTTCTCGAAGTAGCTGGAGGTCGCAAAGAACGATAACACGGTTTGATAAGAATGTAGTGCACTCAACGATAGGTTTCGACCAGGACGGCTCGTAGGAGTGCCACAAAGTTAGCTGTATCAGCTTTTCCTGAACTCACTTCAACCTTGAGAAAGCCGCGCTGCGACTCCCAGCCACTTCTGTCGGACACTTTCTTCCGTCTGCGAGCGTCGACCCATTGGCTTAACATATTACGCGTGACGAGGCACATGTTGATCGACCTACGAACGACAGTGACAAACATTCCAAACCCGGAGACAATGAGGCATGATAGAACGATGATTTCGCGTGTCTGAGAGACTCGCTACATCCAGAGTAGATAATAATGGGCTTATTTCTTATGTACATATTCACACCTAAATTAAATGTCGATTGAATGTATCCTATTATCACGTTTTTTATCATAATAAAATTTTATCATAATAGGATCAATAAAAAATATCCCACGTTAAACGATAGAATAACTCAAGAAAAAAAAACAATTAAACAAGCGTGTGTTTTATCTATAACTGTTATGTCAGAGTGTTTAAAAAATTGTCTGCCTATTGTTTACAATAATGCAATAATGAACGTGTTACACGAACAATTCTCTCCATATACACGCATGTTTTGTTACAGCTACAGTAAATATAAGCTTCGGAATAAATGACCTTTTTGCATGCGATTCATATTACATTGTTGCGATTGTAAATTAGTCGAATTTAAATTGAGGCATAGCTTTGATCATCAACGAGATTACGATTGTAATTCATATAAACTCTCACATTAAGCTACTCGTTATTTTTCCACTGGAAACGCGACTTTATACGTCCATCCACACGAGATATTTTCTCGCAATATTTCGACGTATTACATTACGCAACTGGCAATTAAGGGAAACGTCACAACATCGCGTAAAAGAAAGCGTCCAATCGTCAGCAAATCGAATTGCCGAGTAAATCAACCGTAGCGTTATGTCATCGCGCGTATAGTCGATCAGCCAGGGTCAGTCGTAAACGTATGTACTTGCAAAGCGGTGCACCCGTGACATTTTCAACCCTCGTTCGTTCGGTAAGGAAAGGTTCAAAGGTCGAGGAGCGTCTGCGGCACCACCAAGCACGTATATAACACGCGATATTTAAAAAAAAGCAAACGGTGTCCTCCAAACTTCTCTTCCAATTTACCAGCCCATTCACCTCCAATACGCTTTTTAACTGCATTTCCCGAGAAGAAATTTCTAACAAGGCCAAATCTTTTAGCTGATTAAAATTAATAGAAAAAATGAATAAGATCTATAGTAGTTCTTCATATCAAATATATTTGATATTTTTTTAAACGTGAATATGGATATGATATGGATGTGAATAAGGATATGAAAGCTTTATAGTATATAAGTTGTAAATATGAAAAGATAATCACATTAAGAAATAGTCAATTATCATAAATATTTTTAAGATAAATTTAAATATTTTTGTCGTTCTTCAATGCTATTAAAATAAATAAAACTTTAAATAGAACTTAATGATAAAATAGAAAATTAATAAAACTTTATGATAAAGCTCTTCGGGATGTTCATCGCTTTAAATTTATACAATATTACCAAATTTTTAATGGAAAATACAATATGATTTAGAGCAGATATTTTTAGATATTGATTTAATGTCTTCATTAACGCATATGAGAAATATGAATCTAAACTCTGAATTCAGAAAATCAAAAACATTTTAGAAATCTCGGGAAACGCTCATTAAGCTATAATAATCTCTCATTGTCTCCGAGGGAAGAGTTGCGGTCGTTTTAGATGAGAATGTGAGGCACAAAGGACGACGAGTACAGTCTTCCGCCATAGTTTGCGGAAGGAGATACTCAGACTACGTTAATCGGATTTTGGACAACTTACTTTGGAGTTTGTGACGTGGTCGGCAGGCACGGATTCCGGAACGGTTTGCAGGGTGCTCCGCATGCTAGCGGACATTGTAGGCCAGCCAGTTTCACTCCAGCTTTAGACCTTCCTCCAACGGTGTGTCGATGCACCCTCTTCTCTCCTCACGCCTGAAATAAAGGAAGAACGTTCAAGGTAATCTTCAAATGAGATTAAGTCTGCCAACAGGGCTATCGGTCCTTTTCAGGGCATTAAATGTGAAAAAAAATTACGATCAAAAAATATGGTCATCTATGAATTATTAATGATCCATAATATATGACTTGACATAAAAAAACAATTATATGTCAACTAGAAAGTCAATCAAACAGCGTTGCTTGCCTAATAGACTTTGCTAAAGATGGTAGAAGCATTTTTAATAAATCCTGATATATCTCGTAAATAAATATCTAACAATAAGCTATATAAGCTATGTATACATATTTAAAACGTATTAAATTGTTCTAAACGTTGTAAATTATTTCGCATAAAAATTCTAATGCAGAGAGAAAGATATATATATTTTTTCTTTGAGAGAGAGAGAAAGAGAGAAAGAGAAAGGTCATTCGTTTTAATTATCTTTTCATTCCGGAATATCTTCGAATAATAAATATCAACATTCACCGGCATTAGGACCATTCCTAACCAAGCGGATCGATAATCTCATTTTCACCCAATTTAGCCGCGCACAAGATCGATCTTGCCTGGACGCGGCGCCCGATAGCGACGCAATCGCACTGATTGACAAAGTGTGCTTTATTAATTGGTATGCACGGTAAACCGTGGGCTTCAATTACCACGTCGGTGGGATCCACGTGATGCGTACGGTGCCGGCGGCATGCGCGCACACACACACCACACACACACACCATCATTCGATTGTTACACACATACATGCGCGCGCGGTCAACTGAACTGTAAAACGACACTACGTGCGGCAGTGTTGTGTACGGAGGTGCACAATGTGAGTGATCAAATGAATACTATACCCGCGGCAAAGGGCAACGAAAATATCGGCGCTAACGAGTTTTCGTTGCGATTGTCACGCAACAAGCGTATCTGAATTATTATTAGTTGGTCGCGATGCTCCGCGTATATTTGCATATCTACCGATCGAATACTATCGTATATATCTCCAGATTAATATAGATATATGTTATTATCATCGATAAGATATTTAAAGCTTCTTAAAATACGTGTGTGTTGAAATATCTTGTCTTGCGAAACATATTAGTCATATTAGTTTCAAAATTAACTTTGAAACTCTTTATTTTAGTTTCTAATCAAAATTGTGGACGTAAATATTTTCATTTCAAATGAATTTGTGTAGATAAAATTATAAAATTTTGCAAGAAATATTAAATAATGTGTTCGGCATATAAGCCGGTTGACATATAATACCAGCTTGTTCTTTCAATTTCAAATGTTACGTTAGACCGCATGTAGTTGCGGTAGTCTGAAAAGGGTCTAAAAAGGATACAATCCTTCGCGCCGAAACAGGCCGGGTCTCACAAGTAGGCGAGCGTGAATCATACCTCGTGCAACGGATACAGACGGAATGTAACATCGGGCCAACTTGGGCTCTCTTATATGTCTGCTGACCCACGGCAGGCGATACGTTCGTATATTACAATTCTATTTATATATACGCGACAAGTGCGACCATGTTTCCGAGCAAAACACGTTACCGATGTCCATATTCCGAATCGCAAGTCGGAAAATTAACCGTGTTAAAATTGCTTTCGCAACGCAGCATTAGACATTATCGAATGTTTCGTTTGCATTTTATCTTAATACAGCGTGATAGCCGAGCCGTATATACCGATGATGTCAGAAGAAACGAGAGAATTTACCGAAATTGCCATGATAAACTATACGACAAATTACTCTTATAAAAATATCTACAATCGTGATAAAAAAGATTTAAAATTAACGCTTTACAAATAGACTTTCCGCTTTGTATTTATTGACGTCATCGATATATATATATATAATTAAAGTGATTATTATATCGCGTTAATCGACCGATAAACCAATTCAAAATCTCTTCGAGGTTTAATTTGTTAGAAATATTTCATTAGATGAGAAGAGTTTCTTGATTATATGATATAAATAAGTACTTATTATTCACTATTTACTATATTAACTGCAAATACATATATTTTTCTATCTGTGACTGGATAAATAAAATGCTCTTATCAAACAATTTGAAAATTCAATTTAAAAGAGTATAACAATCGCATTACATTAAAAGGCGCGAACAGAATCAATAGTCTATCGACGATACTCTCTCGTTTCGGTTTTACCTAAGATTTCTATCTAATCGAGCGGAACAAGAAATCTACGGAAACGGTTGAAAGGGAGAAACGTCGGCAACAAAGAAAAAGAATGAACGCGCAAAGGAAAAGATACGTATATACCGGGTGATCCACACTATTCACAATAGCGATTTTCAAATATTACATAAGTATTGCATGAAAAGATCTGTGCAATATAATGTCAGAAATGTTTCCGTAGAAAAACAGTAGTAGATTCAAAACTAATCCGAAATATAGCTTTTTAGGTAATTTATAAATTAATGTTCAAATGTATTGTAATTCTTAAATTACATTTAAATGCTTAAACTTTTGGAAAATCAGTTATCCAGTTTATTGACAACAATAAATTAAAAATATTTCACTGAAACAATTTGCATTTTTCCACAAAATGTTTATTCATCGTGTAAATTTCTGTCAACAAATAATGAATAGCCTTATAGAGAGAGCTCCTACAATATATAATTTGTCGTAAATCGAACATATTGCCGTCGCATTTTTCCACTATATAAAATCGCTTCTTAAAATTTTGGTCACGTTTAACGTTAGATTTGAAGATCGAGATGACATGTGATGTTACATGGATCACCCTATGTAATACATACATTTGATAGCATAAGTGTGCGTGTGGAATTCGTATCTCTCGGGATTGGTCGGGTGAAACAAGGTTGGCGAAAGTCGTCCTTCAGCATTAAGATTAATAATCCCGGTGAGCATTATCTCCTTTGCTATACGTGACCGTACGAGGAAAGAACGGTCGATATTGCCATAAAATGCAGTCAATTCCACAATTAGAGTCAATGCTGAGCAATAAAACAAGCATAACAGTGAATTCACCGATTTTAAGAAAATTTAAGATCATCGCGTGAAGATCATAGATGAAGCAAAAATCGATTTCATTAAAAATAAAGCGGTGAAAGATATTAATAATAATAACAATAATAATTTATTAATGCTCTCCACTGATTAGAATAGTTTTATTCTAATCTTTTTTGTATTTATGAATTTTTGTTTACATAAGTCTACTTCCGATATGATAAAAAAAAATGTTCAGCGAGAAATTGTTAACCAGAACAATTGATATTTACGCAATTTTTCTTTTCATATCTCGCGCGAACAATAATTGCACGCGCGCACGTGTGTAGAAACTGATGAATATTAAATTAACGCGTTTGAGAAAGCGAAATAGTCTTCCCGCGCATTTTATGCGCATTTTGTGCAGCGACACGTGACCAGGAACAAGGAATTAAAAAAGAAATTATGGAAAGAGTTTCCTCTACAAGACTAAAGGAATCGTACAATAGCTATATGTTAAAACATAATTATTCTGATCATCTAACATAGAAATCTAACAAAAAATAATAATTGTCAATATTATGCGATATAAGACAATAATTAGCCAGTCTAAAAATAATCGTTGAAACTGGTAAAGATAAAAATAAAAATTTATCCTGGAGATATTAAAATTTTGCATATTTAACCCCCGATTATAGACATGCTTGAAAGAGATAATACTTAAAAAGCGCGGTAATGTTTATTAAACACGCGTAAACGGTGAGGAACAACGAAATGATATAAACCGCAAGCGCCGGTAAAGATAACGATTCCAGCAGGCCGCTGAAAATGATCGTAAAGTTTGCAAGACAAACACCTCTTTACGAGCGAGCGAACGTTACCTCACAATTAAACATAATTAAAAGTGGTAACTTATGTGACGTGTTACATAAAAGTACGGTCGTTTTAGTGCAATCTCGAAATTGTGCAATGTACGTAACCTTATACTGAATACCAACACCCTGCCATCTTCATCCACCTAAAAATGTTAAGAATACAAATTGTATGATTCATATTACTAGGCCATATCCAGCCCACGCTGATTATAATTTCATTTTTTATTTCCTCGTACTTTTTTCAGACATATTATCTCTAACTAGACACAAATTATCTCCAAAGAGATTCAAACAGTGGCGTTTTTAGCGCTATGCATGTGCATGACACAAAACAGGCCAGCGAATAAACCCTCGACGAACACAAAATCGTACCGTTCGTCGGTTAAAAAAGCAGCATTGGAGAATTTCTCTGCTCGATCTCATCTTGATACACAGTATTCCTGTCACTTCAGTATGTTACGATACTGAATTACGTCACGTCACTATATGGTATATAACAATATACTATGTGGTAATCAATTAAACTGAATTTTCAGCAAGCAACTTTTGTTACATTTTTCCTCTATTATAAGATCTACATTAAGAAATCGTGCGTATAAATGTGAATTCACGCGCGGATGCCATTGTGCTGGAATATCTTCGAGATTAAACGCGACAAAATCCCAACTAGAGGATTACGCGACGAGAATCGCGGCATACGGAAGTGCGTGCTCACGCAGGGTACGTTCACGCGCGTGCAGCGCAATGATGACGTAAACGGGCGTTTGATAGATGACCATAGGCAATGTCGGTGATAACAGCTGCAGGACACCGCGGGACGAATTGTCGCGGTCTTAAGAAAATGTTCGCGGCGACATTGTTTCACTGCGAACAGGTGTTTCAAATATACTTTCGTTCCACGGCCACCTGCGAAACATTAGCCGCTAATTATAGAGCGAATTTTGCACGCGTAAGCTTTGAAATCTTCCAAAAGTATACCTATTCGAGCGGGTAAGGCACATGTAATTTTTGAAAGTATCTCTATACAAACTGATCGCTCGTATATCGCTTCGGGAAAAATTACAGAATATTATAATTATTGCGATCGAGAATATATGATAAAGAGATTGCGTTGGCCTAATGATGTAATTGTGCATACGTTAATTATAGCGTTATGACTAAATCGATTGCTGTTAAATGACATTGACGATAAAATTTGCTTCCTTCACTATTTAGCATTTGAATGACACAGAAAATTATAAAGTAATATCAGTAGAGCAACATTGGCCTTTTTTTACTCCAAAACAATGACGTATCCGTCAAAGAAAGCTATCTAATTCTTCGGTTATTTCACAGTCAAACATGTAATATGGTATAACAGAGTTACGTAATTGTCGTGATCAATATTACACCAACTTTAATCGCATAAGGAAATCTAATAGTTTAATATGGGGCCATCTGTAGAAGGTTGAAAATCGTGCAAAATGCAAATTATCTTGTAAAACGTTCGAGATAATGTGCTCACGGATGCAAGTAGAAATCTAGAGTATACTTGGAGTCACGCAAAATTAGGTCTTAGACTACCATCCCTATGAACTAGGTCATCGGCACACGCGCAGATAGGACATGCAGCCAGGGGCGGCTGCAGATTTCATCGGAACTAGCGCAAGATTCGCATGCGAATCTAATTTCTTACCATTTTTATTATTTCAATTATCCAAATAAAATGTAATGTAGACTCTCGTTTCCAACAGATTTTGCTGCAAATTAGATTCTAGTCTGAACTCGATGGATAATAACGTGTACAGCTTAAACCCGATTAAGTTGTTAATCAAACTATCTATGATACAAACATTGTTTTATACATTATACAAATTATATTTTTTGCAATATAGACATTATATTTTCCTTATAATTATTTACTTTGATTTCCATGCAAAGTTTACCGTACTTTTGTCATTTCTTTTTTTTTATCAGAGAATAAAGGCTGATATTACTAACACTTTTGTATATAGGATTTGTCCAAAACGTTATCGATATTGTATCAAACATATCAATAGTTTTTCTTACATCGGAACTATCCGCGACGACCTAAGTACGTGTCGAAACGCCCGCGTCATTGTACCGTTATCGGGCAATAGATCGCCAGTTCCGTCGTGCCGAATGGCGCGTGTGTTTCTCGAGCAATTCCCGCGGCTTTCTGCCAGTGGGCAAAATTGCGATAGCACAACGAGGAAACGTATTACATAAAGCTAGAAGCCCGGCTTCCATAGCGTAATCCAAGAATAAATCGCCGCCGGGCGGCGAGTCCTCACGCGCGTTAAGAAGATTACTCTCGATCCGCCCCGTCTCTATCGATGCCGTCTTTGAAAGCGCGCTTTGCTCATTTAGTCAATGTAAACGACGATAAATCGATCGTGTACAGTACGTGCTAAACATAGATGAAATCATAGATGCTGAAAGATCAAAGGGACCATATTGACTTGTTT
Source organism: Wasmannia auropunctata (assembly GCF_000956235.1). NCBI lineage: Eukaryota > Metazoa > Arthropoda > Insecta > Hymenoptera > Formicidae > Wasmannia > Wasmannia auropunctata. The sequence continues at coordinate 4,252,225 of NW_012026784.1, forward strand.
TATTATAATAAATTTGATAATAAGATATAACGAAATAAAGAATAAAGAAATATCAATAAAAGGGCCAAATAGCACAGGTATTAGTACCGGTAACAATCAAATATTTAATATACAATTAACTACAAAATCCTAAACGTTTCGGTTCCACATTGAACCATCATCGGTAGGTGAATAAAAAAATACTTTTATTTTAGTATTTTTGATGGTTCAATGCGAAACCGAAACGTTTGAGATTTTGTATATTAAATATATTTGATTGTTATCGGCTACTAATACCTGTGCAAGGCTCTTTGACTCTTTTATTGATACTTGTTTAATTTTTAATTCTTCGAGCCAGTTGGAGACTTGTTAATAAAAAATAAAGCTGAGTTTCCCGACGATACGAAATTTGATGTTTTAGGTAATCCTCGTTAGGTGCAATTATAAATAGACTAAGGTATTGTCAAAGTTAGGTGACTGAGCTTGTGGGTGTCGTACACCCCATGTCGATGAGTACGCGATAATTGCATCGTGATGTCGTGCGAAGCGACACCTATGGGGACACGACATTAAAGAGTTGTTCCGGCGAGGCGAGTTAGTTTATCATTAGGATGTATCATTAGGAGAACAATGACGACGTAACGCGAGCGGCATCGCGTATCAAATGCCGATTGCGGCGTACACGCGCTCGTGAAAGTACAAAAAGCAATTAAAGTAGAATGTAATGTGCAGAATGAGCGAGGGATATTTCCTGATGATAAATCCTCACTATATGTATATCATTTTTGTAATTACCGTGCTTTTAATTGCTTAATTTTTTTTTAATTCTTTTTATACATGAAGTTTTCAGCTACGAGAAATGCAGACTTATGAGTCTTAGATTCATTGTTCTGTCTTTTAAATGAAATTTTGTTTAGATTGTTATTCCTAACAGGAAAATAATTACAGCGAAAATGCACTATTCAACTATGAATTACAAATTAAATTTTATACTGTTGATACATCAACAATCACAAGTAAACAAGTTCTTTTATCAAGATATATTTTTTTAAAAACTGAATCTGGATTTGTGTGTGAAGCTAATATTAAAATATTAAAATTCGTTTATAAATGACAAATATTCGATAAAATGTTGTTAAAGCAACATGGAATTTTTCTACGACCAATCGATGGAGAGGTCAGCATACTCTTTCGAGAAAGAGAGGGAAAGGGAAGAGGGAGGGGAGGGAGGGAGGGAGAGAGAGAGGGAGAGAGAGAGAGAGAGAGGAAAGGATGGAAAGACGGATGGAGAGCCAGACAAGTAATAAAAAACTGTTTCGATCGGCAAGAGTGACCGATGCTGACCGACTACAAGGAAATGGGCGGTCATGAACACGTTCCGAGCAACTCAATGGGACAGCAAGGTGTTGCCACAATAGAAACTTTTTGCAATAACATGTTTCCGATACAATAAACACCAAAGCCGTACACGCATACGGTGAATGCTCAATACGTTCGAGAGGTTTGGGACAAAACGTATCGCAATTCGGAACTCATTTTGTCAAAAAAAAAGTTGGCATTCTTCAAAATTAAGATCGTAATTAAAATTAGGTTCACATTTAATATTTTAGAGAGTAAAATTGTAAGTATAAGTAAACTTTTGTTTGTATCAGCATAGAAACGACTTGTAGACTTGATTGAACTTTCGTTATTCAGTACATGCTCCGTGAATGCGAAAAGTTTTATTTCATCACACTCTGCGAAGCTACGTTTACCACGCATCGATTATATGATAATATGAAATCGTTGAGCGTCAATGCGTAAACAATAGCACACGAGCGGATTGCCTGAACCACAGCTTTCTACGTAATTATGGAAAGCAGATGCTATTTATTCTTTATCGTTGACACATTTCGATGCACACGCCATGGCGCTTTGATACCTCTGCCATGGGAGAGAAATCTGTTTTATAACAGATTATCCGTTATGTTTTTAAGTGTGCTCAATTCGCGCTTCGCTCTAATTTATTCTTTAATTTTTTTAATTACAGTTACAATAATAATTCGTGATTAAAGTTGAATTTAACGAATAAATTAATGTGCAAAAAAAAAACAAATTTTTAAAAGAAGAAAACAAAAACCGTTTTCCAATAAAATAAATCATCATTCGCTAACTCTAAACAGTCTAAACTGTTTTTTAATTATATTAGGTATGCAAAAGTTTGTCTTTTTTTTAACACGATATAATTATATCTGATATAATTATTTAAATGGTATTTTAATATAACTAAATTTCTGTTTTTTTTTTGTGTTTTTAAAGAACTAAAAAAAACAGAAAAGTGTTTACTAGACAAGTAAACCGGAAGTTACCGGAAGTAAACCGTTTTGCTACATGACAACGTTAGACAGCATGTTGCTTTTTATATCCAGCAAACCCTTTTTAATTTAAACTGGAGAATTTTCCTGCACGTGGCATATTCACCAGATTTGACGCCTTCGAATTATCATTTATTTCGATCGACACAACATTCTTTAACTAAGAAACGCTTTCAATGTAACTAACAATAAGATACAAAAACGAATTCCTTTATGAAAAAAATTTTTTCATAAAGTTAAAGAATGTTGTATCGATTGAAATAAAATAAGTGATAATTCGAAGACGCTAAATGGTGAATATGCTGCAAAATTTACTTAAAAGTGACAGAAAACAAGAATAAATATTTTGATGACTAATTATATATTATTATATATATTATAGATCTAAAGCAAAAACGTGACGAAAAAAAGACTAACATTTTTGCATATACCTAATATTATTGGTATTTCAGTTATCACAAATGTAGTAAATGTGTCTTGTATATCAAAGATACATAATGAGGGTCTTTAAAGTTTGTCTTTAAAGATGGAGAAATTGCATCGTAACAAGACAATATATGAAGCGTTTAATAACATTCAATTCATAAAACATAAAAAAAAAAAACAAATTCTATTCTTTCTCTGTATGTAAAAGTTCCCTAATAAGTTACACGATTCGTTTCTTTTTTCTTTTCAGAATTGAGTCATTTGGACTAAGCGCAACGTATTGAATTTTTGATAACATTGATGAGCTTTTAACACGTGTGCCTCGCCTCGAATGGTATAGCAACCTGCCACCGCGATAGTCGAGATATGAAACGTTCGATAATTGCGCACTGGTATTCCAAAGATCGAACGAATCGACATGCATGCGACAGGAAAACATAAGTTTTGTTCGACTCGAAAGCTTTACACGCTTTGTCGTGATTGTGTCCTCAACTCGCATGTTGAAGTTAGACAAAGAAATATCTTTCTTATTAATATTTACAACTAATTGTAAAATCTGAGAATTTGAAAAAATTTGCAAATTTATGCTTCAAGCTAGAAATTTTCTGACAAACAGTCTGACATCTGTCATGTCGCATTAAATATGTTGTATGATTCACGTTTCAGGCGATAAAAAACGGCGTGGATTTCGTCTTAACATTCATACACACAATAAGACACCAATGTTTAATGAGAAATATGATGTATTTCGCGGATAATTACGTATTTATGATTCTCTTTCGATCTTTATGTTTTTACTTGGCAAGTTCCAATGGAGTAAAACTCTCTCACAGAGGTGTACCGAATCTTAAAATTCGAAATTCGGAAATTGATTCCTATGTTTATTGAGCAAATCGCGTAACGAGAAAATTAACAAATATAGATACACAGCTCGCGGATTGATTCTAGCGCGAATCTGCACGCTGTAACGAGGTCGGAAAAGCCGCTCCCAAAAGAGGGAAAAGAATCTTTCTTCCTTTCGTCCGAAAATGATTGGATTGATGAATGAAAATTTAGGATTAAGAAAGCAAGCACCGGTTACGCGGGGGAAGAGAGAGAGTAGAGGAATGGAAAGAAACGAAAATAGTGAGCGGGGGCAGAAAATCTCCTCGGAGCCAAATCGAGAGAGGAAAAGAGAGGGACGGAGAAAGAAAGAGAGAGCGAGAAAGAGAACGGTAAGAAAAGTGAAGTGACTCCTCGAGGCAAACTTGGGCTGGCTACCCCTTCTCTCCCTCCCAGTTTTTTTGGACACTCAGGGAACCGTGCACTCACCTACGCACCCGCGCCGCGTATACACACGTATAAGAAGGTTACACGCGAGCTTCTCTCTTTTCTCTCTTTCTCACCCTTCGTCCCTTTTATATTCCGACAATAAATACATTAATACATACGTGTTGAAATGCATACATGCAAGCTGAGCCTCGGCGACGACGTCGGCGGTTACGAGGACGCACGAGGACGAAGGCGGCAACGGTGGCAATTGACGATAGTGGTAGTAGTTGGTGATAGTCGTGGCGGTGATAGAGATGGTAACAACGGAGTGGTGTGCGGTAGTAGAAGCGACGGTGATATAAGTACGCGAAAACGGAGCAGCGCGCGGCATCGACGGTCTAGCCTACCTAGACTTCCGTCGGCGCGTGCGACGATCCACGGACGACGATGACCGTGACGGCGACGGCGACGGCGAAACCTCGCCGACGAGCACGGGAAAGACCAGGTCCAGGACACGGCGTTCGCACGTTGCCTCCTCGGTGACCGTACATCAGCGGGGATGATGGAGTCGTCGCGGAGTCTCGTGGAGTCTCAGCGGGTGCGGGTGTGCGCGCGCGCGCGCGTCCGCGCGAGAGCGCTCACGGTCGTTCGGTGTGTCTGTCCCCCTTCTCGCTCTGTCTCTCTCCCTCGCTCGCACGTTCGTCTTTCTCTCTCCCTTTCTTTTTCTCGGACGATCGTCTTTGGCTCTCACTCGCGCACGCACAAGGTTCCTTACACTTCCCTTCTTTCTTTCCTGGCTGCCTTTACCTCTTCCGATCGGCGTTTCTCTCACTTATCCGTGCTCTTTCTCCTCGTCCGTTTCTCTCGCGCGCGCACTCTCCTCCTTGTCCGTCAGTAACCTAGAAAGCGGCCGCGGCCGCGGCGGCCATTCAGGATTACGGGACCTCCGTCCGTCCGTGCACGTACACGTCTGCCTCGCTCACCTCGCTCGGCGGCCACTCGTCGAGCGATATCAAGTGACGGTTCTCTTTCTCGTTTTCTTTCTACCCAGCGATACCTCGCACGCGATTTCTCCACGTTCCTCCTGTTCACGTACCGCGCGCATCCGAGGTCGGACGCGAAGATGATGATGATGCTGCTGATGCTGCTGCTGCTGCTGGCTGCTCACGCCGCGAGCGCATGCACGTTTCGTTCGCCCATTACGGCTCGCTCGTACTCTCCTCGCGTTGCACGACGGCGACTCGACCCCGAGCGGGCGTAGATTACGACGACGACGACGATGACGATGACAAACTTGCTCCACGCGGAGTCGGACGTACGACACGCTTGGCCCTCGCGACGCTCGCAGCTCGCTCGGAGCTATATACACGGTACCGACCGGCGCACGATCGCCAATCGCCAACGCCACACCGCTCGCGACTCCTATCTCGCTACACTGTGCTCCTCCTCCTCCTCCTCCTCTTATTTCTCTCTTTTTCTCTTCCTCCCGGCGTGCACACTGTACTCACTCTACTACACTGGGCGCGATCGCGATCGCACAGCGCACACCCTCGCCACGGCAGATCGGCGAGCCGCGAGGAGCGACCGACTGTGGACTCCCTTGGGTGTGCTCCGTTCCGTGTACTCGAGGGGCTCGAGGCGGCGGTAACGGCGACCACCACGGCACGGCGACGGCAGCGACGATCTCGACTACGACGGCAACGACGAGCACACACGACGGCGTTCGTGTTGCTCAGTTACGTGCCGTGTGTCGCGCGACACGAGAACACCGCGAAAATGCGCGGCTCGTGTACGATAGCCCGATCGAGCCGGTCCTCCGTGCTCAGGGATATTCGCCCATTTGTGACAAACTTCCCGTGTCCGAGATGTACCGCGTTAACGACCGACCGACCAACCGTCCCCCACCTATCGCCACGCACAGATATCACTTCGATTTTTCAAGATGGCGACGCGCCGTCGGTCGCCATCGTCGACCCTCGACTGCCCTCGAGGTGGCGCGCGCCGCGCCGGCTCGCCGCCGACGCCGCCCGGCACCAGCCAATTCAGTTGAACGCACTCAACGCGCATATTTTCAATTCTTTGCGCTGTCGTTTTCTCGAGTGTCGGTTCATCGACTGGCGGATAACATTGCGCGAGAGAATCCCAAATTGGTCGCGGAACACCATCGCATTGCAGCAAAATTGTAATATTCTTTTACGATTCCAATTTTAAAGGTTAACTCGCGCGACCAAGACGTCACTCCCAAAATAATAAGTAGCATACAGAGAGCTGCTGCAAGTCTGGTTTGACGACTCGGCCGGGACGTGTTCTGCCTCGGTCCGAGTGTTGCATCCCAATATATTTTTTCAACGAAACTTGCCGGGCATGTTACGCGCTTGTGCTTTGCATTTCTATTCAGTTTTAATGTACCTCAAGTTAATCTTGTATTCCATCACGAATAGCTAACGCAAACAAATTGTATTCAGAATCGCTCTTCGTGCAGGAGCGAAAGTAGGCATTGGAAAAGAAGATTATGGTATTGGTTAGATTAAAAAATTTTTTTTAATGAAGGAAATTTGTTCTAAAGCAGTCTTAACTTTTTTAAATTAACGAATAAAATTAGATAATAACTTCTCTATGTTATGTATGATCGTATTCGTTTTGGCGTTGAAATAAAGTTAGGAAGAAAATAAGATGATTTAAAATAGATTAAAATGATTAAAATTACCTAGTATTGTTCTATATGAATCTATAGTATTATATATTAATCTTCAAATACAATGTCTAAGATTACACCAAATACATTGTGACAGATTTTGCAGAAGTAGAAATTTATCTACCAAGAAATATTTAATTAAGAGCAAAGTATTTTTGCAATAGCTCCTCATATATGTCTTTGTCAGTTTCCAGAAATAAGCAAAAAATGACTCTATCCACCTGAAAAAAATTGAAATAAAAATTTAATTTCTATTTTTGATCGTAATTATTAAAATAACAATTTGTTGAATATGCGCAATCTTACGGCATCTTTATTATCGAGGAGAAATTTCTTAACGGTTGATAAAGCTACTTTTGCCGCTGGCCTTTGTGGATATCCATAAATTCCAGTTGATATGCATGGAAATGCGATAGTGCGTAGACGATTCTCTTTAGCCAGAGTCAGACTATTCTCGTAACATTCTTTTAATTTATCCGGCTTCTCACCTTGTGGACCAACCGTGTGGATAATATCTGAAATGAATAAAACATGTTTTATTTAAATTTAATTGAGTTAATTACATAGATTGTATTAAGAATTGAGCAAACAACTCATGTACCAACAAATTACTTACATTTAGCTGGCAGCATGTAACCCCCGGTAATTTTAGCTTCGCCAACTCTGCATCCTCCTAACGTCGCGCATTCCTTCCTTAAACTTGGTCCTGCTGCTCGATGAATGGCTCCGTCGACTAAAATGTTTCATCATTACTTTATTATACAGAAATATTTTGTACCTCTCAAGTACATAAAAAGTTTAAGAACATTTTGTACCTCCACCACCTCCCAAAAGACTCGAATTAGCAGCGTTGACAATCGCATCTATCTCAAGAGACGTTATGTCTCCTTGCCACATCGATACTTTCTTAGCTATGGTCCCGTCAACTTTTTCAACCTTTTCTATGGTCTTAGTGATATTGGACTTGTTTTTGTCCCAGTACTTTGACCATGTGGGAATCTGGTCGAGAGTCGTTACTCCTGCTTTGTAAAAGCTTCTCTTTTCTTCTGCCGACATGTTCAAGAATTTTTCTATTTACAGAAATAACAGGAAAGACATCAGGATACTTTACAGTTCTTCGAGTGTTCGTCATGATCATTTGATTGATCATTCATTGTAAGCGATTCCTTACGTTTCTCGTCCTCGAACGACATCTTCCCCTCAGGTTCGACAGAGGCGGCCGAGTTACCTCTCAACAGGAAATTCTGAAGGACACGAGTGCGTCTAAAGGAGCAACTAACAACGGTCGCCTAGAAACCAAAAGCAGCGTTCTCGGTTCTTGCAAGTCTGTAGGAAGTCACTTGGAAGTCACGCGATGCCAGATACACTCGTCTGCCTTACTTTCAAAGCCAGCATATTCCGCGACGCGAGAATCACTTTCGAGAGACCTTGTCAGTCATCAACGTCACGTTCCCGCAAACGATCATGCGATGTCGTCGCAAATTTCGCCGTATATCTTGAGAGATATGTATGTACATGAATCGTTGCAAAAACTCAACTCCTCTCTCTCTCGCTCGCGACGTGGATAAAGAACGATTCCGACTGGCGACCACTGGCGACTCCCCCGATCGGCCGGCGGTAGGACTACTATCGCCATCTGGCGACAAAATGCTCTTCACGTTGCACATTTTCTGTATTGGTAGTGCCATCTAGAAGAGACGTTGAGAACTTTTCAACGCGAGGATAAATTACCCGATGGTAATATGTTTTTTTCGTGATTGTGGCGCGGAATCGGCACAGATCGGTGGAAAACGTGTTGTAGACGTTAAAATTTTCTAGAGCTTTAAAAGAATTACGTAAATGCGTAAAGAAATAAAACTAAAAGCACCATTAATATACTTATACAGGATTTCTGTATAAGTATATTAATGTATGTACAAAAAAGATGTAAAAAATAAAAAATAATATAGTCGTAGTGAAACAATAACGATTACATATATGTATATATAGCAAATAATTTCTTTCCTCTTCTTTGCTCCTTTTTATGTCCGTACATATTATTTTCAAGGAGATTGATAAGAAAAGTGAAAGGAAGTCAACAAAGGTAAAGAATCGTCATTGCAAAATAAATAAACGCGGTCGTCATTGGCTGTTTGCGATAAAATTAGATCGATGTCAGTGTAATGAACGAAACAGCGTTGACTCGATTTAGCAACAGCATTAATCAGAAAAGCAGATCAACGTAACGTTATATCGCATAAGATTACGCGATTCAATTATGCATCGATATGCACGCTGGACGCGAACGATGCGATATATAGACGATTCTACTGCAATTATGAATCAAGCTGGAATGAATCGAGATTCACGTGGGTGCGCTCATTTCCGTGGGCGTTTATATACGAAAATGTACCTTCAGCATAGAGATGTTAACCCCATTCGGCATAGTTATCGAAATGCTGCTGGCAGTCACGTAAATGCCATATAGCTTTATATTCTGACTGAACTGGTTGTACTTACTTCAACAAAATCCCAAGATAAATCTCAACGTAAATTTTCCACAAGAAATAGACGAGAAGGGTTTCTGTGGGAATTTTTACTCTACTTTGAGTTTGTAATTTTAAGAGCGGCATGTATGTACGTGAAAATGTATATAATTTATTGTTAGTTATACATATTTCACGTATTTTTTCTCAAATTATCAAAGACATCTAATTTAATTAAAAGAATACTTTTACACATACACATGTTATTTTTGCATGCACGAAATACTCTGTAAATGGGTCACCTGTAAATTTTACATGTTCATTCGAATTACATTTTGCTTTAAAAGCTCAAAATGTGCTATTTTTGAACTTGAAGTTCATTTTTCAAGTAAAATTAGTAGTAAATAGCGCAAACAAAACGTTACACAAAAAAAATCTATCGCCCAATTATACGTTGGTTGTTTACATACAGATACTATTCATTCATAGTGCATTTGCATTTTGTCGCGCGTATTAATGAAAATTCAAAAGTAAGCCGCAATAATGGAATCCTTTTCGGATATTCCGTGGAAGTGAGTCACGTGTTTATCCAGTTCGAAAGAAAGATTGACAGTTCAACGGTATTTCGAACATTCGGATATAACGTGCCGCCCACGTCAGGTCACCGAAATACGACCTCCACGAATCCCGCGTATATTCGTTCGTATAGCAAGACCCAGCTACTACCTACGTTGCGCCTGTGCCGCATCACGTCCTCGATCGCCCGCAGCGAGAATGAAAAAGCGGAAGTTCTTGTCAGAGCTTGCACACGAGTTATTATGTGACACTCGGTATGTTTATGATTACAAAAGTTTTGACATGTATTATGAAATACTTGGACTATACAGAGCACGAAAGTATACCTTTTTTTTTAGTATAAGAGAACTTATGCGAGTAAAAGGAAAAGGTATAAAAATATCATTCTTTTCTCCTCGTCAAACTCCTTAAGCTTTTCTCTTAACTTCTGTAATCTTTTCTGAAAAGATAAGCCTTTCATTAATAACAAGCCCACGCGAGTAGGAAAATTATTAAACTGAAGCAGATGTTCCTGCACTTATACGAGTACATATCGCATATTCTCTACTTATTTCTTCAAGCAAAATTATTTTTTGGTGTATGCCGAAATGAGAAAGAATTACAATAAAATTTTTATAGTTTTTACAGACAAGAGGAACTGATGTGAGAAGCTACCCAAGGAGAACATAAAAGTTAAAATAATATCAATTTGACGTAATATTGGCATTTAAATGAAATTCGGTCAATATTACGTCAAATTGATATTATTTTTACTCTTCTGTTTGGGTATAAAAAAAAATTAGTGTTCGCGAATACGGTGAAGCGAGAAAGCGCCAACGACAAATTAAGAATTTCAGAATTTTGGCAAAAAAACCCGCGAGTTTCTTAATTTTGCTCCGATGTCATTTTTACATTTATGCTTGCGTGAAACCGCGGAGCAAAGTCCCTTGCGCATAGATTCGATGCACGTCTAAAGTGAATGAACAGTCTCGGACGACGAGACGGACAACGCCGACGCCGACGCCGACGCCGACGCCGACGCCGACGCTGACGCTGACGCCGATGTCAACGCCGACGACCACGGCGACGACGTCATCGGCGGGGAAACGGCGGTGGTGGCACCGGCGGCCGGAGTAGTGCTTTTTCCACCGCGTTGTGCAGAACGGTAGCCGCGTAGTAGCGCATGCTGAAAGCCGCCCCGCTATCGATCCGTCCACGGTCCCGAGCTTTCTCTCGCTTCTCTTCACAAGCCTCGCGAACGTCGCCACCGAACAACCGTCCCGGCATACGTATCGCGTGCGATTTTATATATATTACCGCGTAACAACATATCCTTCCTCGTTCTTCCGTTTAATTTGATTGTTGGACCCATCGGGGAGTGCATCAAGGAGGTAGGATCAGCAGCGGCAGCGTTATGGCACGTCGGGGCGAACACTGCAGGGCGATTTTCCTATTGTGTGAGTTTTCTAAAAGAGAGAAGGAGAGAGAGAAAATCGTGATCCCTTTCCCTAATTAGAAAAGGAGTGCATTTATATGCATTTCTGCTATCATCGCGAGAAGCGAGTCGTGCAGAGTTCGTGATCACACGGGGATTGCGTCAAGTAACGAGTCGCGCCATTTAACTTTTGCAATTAGATGCGTTGAAGACATTGACGTTCGAATGGAAAAAGTCGTACAATGATTGCGTGAGAGTCTCTCGTATTATAGTTCACTCAGTTTTGAGTACACGAAGAGAAAGAAAGTAGAGTAAAATAAAAATATATACGAAACAATAAGGAATATGCACAGAATTATTTCTTCATTCACATGATATGTCAAAGGTTCATAAAAAAAATGTCAAACGTCACTAATTGGATATATGGAAAAGCTGAAAGTTGTGTTCTACATCATCTGTCATGAAAAAAAATAATGAAATTGATAGTGCATTGTGCTTTCAATATGCATTGATGTTCTTTATTCTAATCGAATTTATAATTGCAATAAATAATTTTGGAACTATTATTTTCTTGCTATTATAATTCTGTAATTATAATTATGACTGTAATACTGTAGATATTACTGCTTTACATATATAAATGTTGTAGTAAATGAAGTCAAATCCGTTTTGTGATAAATATCGATTTTAACAAAATCTCACAAGTGATGTGGAACTCTTAGATAAATTATTTGAGTGATTCTTTCTCTATCATAACTACAAATATAGTTTTATAATCTAAATATGTAAATATATCTTGTACTTTCTTGAGATATTTACAAGATATACTTTTTCAAATTTTGCACGCGTTTATTACAATATTTATCCTAATTTCTTCTTAATTTTAATTTGTGGAGAACACGAAGAAACTCTTTCATGCAAGGGATGACAAAGTTACACACTTGATTAGATGTTTAATATGAAAATAACGAGGGAAAAGTAACAGATGTGTGTAAATTAAATAATAAACTTTTGATAGCGCGTTTTTTTTACAAATCTTTTCAATTTACTTTTAAACTTTGTAAAACTGTTGTATGTACGATAGTATTATTGCGACATCGCGACATTTTATTTTATTGAAATAATTTTCGGCAGGGTGTGTCTCGGGCATAGCATTTAGTGTCCCCGTTCCTTCGCCAATGCCGCGACAAGTGGACGAGCACCGTTATACCACACGCAGAATGCCGAAAGTCTACCTGGAGTATCCTACTCCGAGGACGAGATTGCCCTTGGTAAGCAAATTTTATATGATACTTCTACTTTCTCGTTCTTTATTAATTATAGCATTCTGTCTCTCTCTCTCTCTCTCTCTCTCTCTCTCTGTTGCTCTACATCAAAATTATAATAAAATTTTTTAAAATTTTATTGCATTAAATGGCCATTTGCGAGCTTTTTTAACTTCTTTTGATTTCTTGTAATTATAATACCGTTCGAACGAATATATACAATACTCCTTTCAGTGACCAATACGCACCTTTAGAAATACAGCGATTTATATGCCTATACGCAGGAGTAATCATTTAAATGGATTCGTGGAATGTGCTAACAGTCGCCAAAGGGATAAAAAGTGCTACGTTGGATCGTGTATATCCGTGCATATACGTCCACACGCTAATGTCCTTAGAGTAGTGGGCGGCGACCGCTCCTACATACGCAAGCTGCATTACTAAATCTGCGCGTAATCGTATTACCACTTATTACGGACGCTTACTTAACCTAAGACTCAAATCCGATAATTAACATCCTTCTCCCTAAAAGACGGCATCGAGCATTATTATTTGATTATATAATACGGATAGCAATTACGGGTGCGTCCCCATTTTCAGAAAAGTTTGAAAATCCCTGCCGCGGTAGGAATCTGTGCTTTCTCAAGGCTGACCTTACACCGGGCGGCCACAATGGCAGTTTTACGCGATCGCTATAACGTATGATAATGCATGGAATTCATAAAGGAGCGCTGGTATTATACGTAAAGCAGTCTTATCAAAACTTTCATGCAGCTCTTTGCCGCAGACCTTGACCTTATTTCGCTGTCTCTTAATCCATTCTACTATATTTTAATAGCGTTCACACTTGACGCTAATTGTAACTTACACGTACGTACAAAAAAGCTGCGAATGGCATAAATAAAATTTATAGAAGAAAAAATTCTAACTAATTTTCTATATATTGTGATAAAGGCGTGGTTAATCTTTCTCAAAGTCTTTTTAAAATATGACTTTCGAGATATATGATACTTACAACTTTTATTATCAATCATCATAAATCATCGTCATCAGATTAACTAGATTTACAGTCGTAAAGTGTCAAGAAGAAAACGGAATCGTCTCGATCTAGCGTGATCCCTCATGCCCAACCCGTTTATCAATTCCGTTGAACGTAGCCTGTTGCTGCTTGCAAATATTTCGTTGAACGGTACCCGCCATATAATTTACATTTCATCGCTATCGCATGATAGTCGTACCTATAACTTCCGACTGTAAATGCCGCTAGCGCTGTTATGACCTCTAAACGGAGATTTTACAATGTGACGATTAAGATAAGGGTAAAAATATTCATTTTTAAAGATACTTATATATTATATTTTACACACACACACACACACACATCCACACATATATACATATAAATCAAATGTTATATATTATTTAACTTAATTTTTTTTATATAAATTAAAAAATGTTATGAAAATTAAAAAGTTACTTTTTTTTTAATAAAATAGATTTTTATTGAGAAAAAATTAGTTCTTTAAATGCAAAGCTGAAAAATAGTTTGTGTAAGACACTATACATTATACATTATAATATTGCAAAATTGTAAATGTTATAAGTGCATTTTGATATGTTCGACGAATCATAACATTTGAAATATGTCGACAATTTGTTTGTTCAGATTTCCATTAATATCTTCTTATGTAAGTGTTATGATGTCAGAATAACTTGAGTCAGTGAACTATAAAATTATGAAAGGTTTGAGACATTTGTATTTTGTATATCCTAAATCATTTCCATTATGAAAAAAATTATAATTGTATATTAATAAGGCTAATATTCTAGTCTAAAATTAAATCGGGAATTAAATATGTCTACTTTAATTTAACGACAATTAAGTAATTACGAAACTAAAAAAATCATTAATTTGTAATATTGGGAAGATGAAAATTAAATCATTACATTTTAGAAATTCCATTTGTGAAAAGTAAAAACTTTACCAAATTTTGTATTTGAGTTTCCCCATCCTTGCGCTTTGACTCAATATATTTACAATGGATTTGTTGACCTCTTAGGCTTAAGCTCTTATAACGTCCGGTAGCTGCTTTTACTCCTTGACATTTGGATGGTATTATGTGACGTCGCCTCGTGCAAAGACTTTGCGGCAATTTACTGGAAACTTTTACTATTGCCACCCTCTTTGGTATTATATTCTTTCTTATGCTTTGTAATTGAATATATATATACATATTGTTATGTTGACTTATATTATATCTGTTTTTATGTTAACTATTCGTTACACACAGAATTAATTATTATTGCAACAAAAAATTGTTATTGCAAAACTTGTTACAATAACAGGTGACCTTCTACAGAAGGTCATAAGCTTTTAAGCGGAAGGTACCTTTCTAGAGTATAACAATAAACGGTGTATGTTATAAAATTAAAAAATTATGAAATGGAAATTTTATTGAGAAAGACAGAGAAAGAGAGAGAGAGAGAGAGAGAGAGAGAGGAGAGAGAGAGAGAGGACAATTTTTTAGATATTAACAATTTTATTAAACTATTTTTATCGATAATTTTTTTTATCAATATAGAAACTTTTATTGTTTCGTCTTATAAATAAATATTACTTTTTTTAAATTGTATTATATCGTAATCTTCTTTTTAAGCCGATAGTCAATTCTGAACTCAAAACAACCACGATCGTGCCATCAACTACGTCGACCACGCACAAACCGTTTTCCACGGAACAACCCTTGTATCGGTTAGATGGAAGCAATGGACAAGCTTGCATTCTTCTTCAAGTAGATGCGCTTATCACTATCAAGTATCGCACAAGACTCGGCGAAGATCAAGTAAGAATCGGATTTAAATTAAATTCTGCAAAAAAGGAAATCTTTGATCACTGTACTGAACACGATAGATAATTATATAATTGATATTTATATTTTTAGGAAGCGGATATCTACGTGCCTGACGATGCAACTGTGACCGGAAATTGCGATAACGAAAACACGGTGACAATGTCATTGAAGTGGAAAGCCTTTGTACTATCTTGGAGTTTCGCTAAGGTAATCTTTTATATATACATATATTATAACATCGTGTCTTTTTCCACAGCTGTCGAGAGATAAATTCTCGGGTCAAGAGACAATTACGAAGGGTAAATCATCTGAATTGCCAGGCACGGTGTTGCTTTTTGCGAAAATCGATATGTGACCCTTTTACCGAGATATAGTTCATTTCATTTTCACCTTCATATCGTTGATTGCGTGCTAGAAACTATTACGATATTCCATCTCGAATTATGCCTCGATTCAAGTAACTATACAACATGCGGGATAAAAATAGTAGAAATTTATATCAGAAGTGACATTTTAGAAAAAAAAACGCAGGCTTGAGTGATAAGATGTTATATACTTGTACGTATTTAAGAATATGTCATATTAAATTGTCTTTGATATCTCTTAACAATCTTTGTTTTTTTAAATATATTTATATAAAAAAAATGATCAGTCTTTGTAAGATTTTTTTGTTACTTTTAACGAGACATATACGATTTTACTTTCCAGACACCAGGTGGTGAACGTTGGTACGTCGAGAAAATCGAACTGACCTATAACTCCAGTGACAAACACTTCGAACACATTGCTCAGCCAAGTAAGCGTAATCAATGTCAATCTTATTATTGGATTTTGCATAGTTTTGCTATTTCGTGTTTTATGAAAATACAATAGTATCAAATTTTGTGTGTTTGACTTATTTTCAATAATTAAGCTATCAATTTTGAAACAGCTATCAAGTTTAAGAAATTAATTTATTGAATAACTTATTGCGCTTGTCATGCTAAAAAGCTTATACGTTAAAAACTGTTAAAGATTTTTTGACATACATTTTCGAGGAAAATTGAATGATATATTATTAATTATAAATGTTAAATTGATTGATTAATTGATTTTGTTAATATTTTTAGATAAAACTATTCGATTAAGTACCGGTCAGAAACATAGTTCCATGCTGTTTCCCACACCAGTTGGAAAGTCGTATGCTTGTTCCGAAGAAACCGAGATTCCACTTACCGACGGCAAAAATCATGCCAGCGTACTTTTGAGGTATTCCAACGTATATTATCAAATTAATCAATAAAAAAATTTTTAATTATATGGTAAATTGAGCATAATGCAAAAATTCTAATATTTACCTAAACAAAATTTCATTTTTCCATATTTGAAACTATAAAACGTGAATTTGTAGAAAAGTTAAATATCAAAAAAAGTTAATATCAAAAATTGAGATATTTTTTTATTTTATCATAACATTTCTCAAAATCGATCGGCCACATTTTGAGCTAAATACCGATTTTCATCACAAGTTACTAATATTTACATTTAAATAATACATTATAGTATATTAGACAAAGAGTGACCTTAAAAATCATCCGGTTTTTTGGTCCTTCGATATGGGACTGTGTGCCAAATGATACCTTATAATGAAACATTAATCACAGAGAAGATTCAAGTTGAGGTTATTATCAGAGTTGGATGGGGGGAGAGGAATTAAAGTTTATTATACTGATCGATATGCTAAAAGTTTTCTGCGAAAGAAGAGTTGTTTCCCGTAGATTTTGGGACGCTGAAAACGATGCTGTCCTCACGTACGTGACATTTTTAAGAAAAATTGGATTGAATTCCTTAAAAAACAAGTATTTCAGAATTTTGGAAAAATTGCAGCGGACGAACCTGATACAGGTAAATAATTTCATAAGAGATACTTTAGGCTCGAGTTATACAATGTTTAAGTTTTCATTTAAGATTTTTTAGAAGTTTCTAACAGGTTAGATTTGTTCGCTGCGATTTTTCAAAAATTCCGAAAAACTTGTTTTTTAAGGGATTTAACCCCCCCCCCCTCATTTTTCTAAAAAATGTGACGTGATAGACAAATTTTAAGGGCAGCATCGTTTTCAGCGTTCCAAAGTCTACGGGAAACCACTCTTTTTTTCCAGAAAACTTTTAGCATGTCGATCAGTGTAATGAACTTTAATTCCACCTCCCCCCCCCCTCCAGCTCTGATAATAATTGTCATTTTAACTTGAAACTTTTCTGATTAATGTTTCATTATAGAGTACCATTCGGCATACAGTCTAGTCCCAAAATCGAGGGCCCAAAAACGGATAAATAAACTACCTTTTTTAGGGTCACTCTTTTCATTTCCGTTAGCTACATAAAGAGAGAATTTCTCAGATATTGTCATGAAAATGGGAAATTTTAGAGACATGAAGCTGCAACCATTCAAGTTCAAGAACAACGAGTTTGCTGCCGAGTTTTCGTGCACTTCTCTAAGCGCGAGGGCCAACAGGGACGAGACTGCACCAGTTGCAGTCGGCTCTACGTTGGCCGCCGCGGTTCTCCTGACGATCACCGGCTACGCGGCCTACCGATACTTCAAAGTGAAAAAGGTTAAATACGATACGATGGAGTAAAGAATATCCAGGGATCCCACTGTCACATCGATGCCAAAAAAACACGTATCGCCAAAAATCGACGCCGTTCGCGAGCGACACGTAGTTTTTCCCGACACTTCGCGCTAGTCATTCCTGGAGAAAAGGTGCAGTATATTTGTTTTTCAAACTTTTATTTTTCGGATATTTCTTTTTTATTAGACATAACATACATATCAACACACATATCTTGTAATTATCACAGATCTGCGATTATCTTCGATAGCGAATCTAAAGAGTCGATTAACGATTAAATTAAGTCCGGCTTATTGCTAGAGCTGGCTCCGTGAAACAAAATATGCATAAAAATCTTTTAGATAGTCATCTCTGAATACGTATCCAGGATATCCTGTTATAAACCTTACAAAATATTTAAAATTTTTTTTTATTAAAAAAAAATAATAGTCTCAACATATCAAAATAAATATTACAAATAATACGTAAAATAAATATTAATATTTGTATATAATTTTTAAATGATAAAATTAATATTTTAAAATTAACTTTATAATTTATTCATTGTATTTTTTGTTTTATATTTTCTCATAGATTATTTTTCTTTAAAAATTCGAAAGAATCTTGATATGATAATTTATAACAATTACATTTACCAATTTTACAATTAAAACAATCGATCCCGTATATTAATGCATAATTATACACAAATGGAATTAGATATCATTGATTCACGCAATAAGTATTATAAAAGTCAACAAACGATGTAATGGAATTTCATTGCTATAGTATATGCGCGACATATTTGTCAATCGCATCGAATGTCAGCATGATCACTTGAAATTAAAAAAATGACATTCAATCGCAAACTCGGATGGTTGTATTGATAGGCTTTCCAATTCGTAGATATTGATCTACGCATCATTATATTTGTATGAGCATTGGAAAAAAATACTTTGAAACCTTATTAGTCGCGTACATATATTATCATTACAACAGTTTTGTTGATTATAAGTTGATTCTTCAAATTTTACATAATTTTCTAAAATACACAAGAAACAGGGTGTTTCAGAATTTAACAGACAAATCGTGGGAGCTTATTTTACAAGTGGAATAATAAGAAAATGTTATATGAAATTTGGTTAAAAAATTACAAAATTATAAACAAATATTGAAACGGAATATAAAATAGGAAATGACGGATCTTCTATTGCGCAAAATATGAAAGTGTACATTTCGTGTACAAAAAGATCGAACGTGTATTATACGTATATTCACATCATATTTACTATCTTTAAACAATTCAGTTAGTCATTTTAAAATAATATTATTTATAATTGCATTTCTAGGCAAACTTTACATAATATTTTCTTCTTATTTCCACTTATGGAAACATGCTCTCAGTTTGTTCATAAATTCTGAGATACTTTGTATATTTTAATCATTTAATGTGAAATACTTGCAACATACAATTAAAATAATTAAAATGTCTCTCTCGGCATAACTTTTACAGTATCTTTATCCTTCGCGAATATTATTATAGGTATATAGTAGTAACAACTATATACATATAATAATAATAATAAATATAGTATACATAATAATAACTTGTTTTAATTCATAAAAAATGAGACCTCGACATTACAGAGACATAAGAAGGTCCTTCGAAGGCAGCTAACGATGTTAGATAAACGGGTGTACCTAAATTATCATTAACGAGAGTGTATTAAAAATCTTATTAATACATTCCGATGTGACGCCTTAATTATATTGTATATAGTAATCCATAATTTGCAGATTCTTTCCCATTTTTTACACCAGTTGTACTCTATTTAATTATGCTTTACTCTTTATAACGTAGTCTCGTAAGTTTGAGAATTTAAGTCTAGGATATGTAATATGTAAATATATAAAATTTAATTAATTCATTTCCTTTGATGCTATTTATGTCTTAAGTGGCGATGGATTGTGATCCAAATTAGTTTGCAATTGATCTTAAACATTAAACATCACTTGACTTTACATAATACAAGATAAGAAATTGAGTATGCATATGTGTATATACATATATACATATACATATATTGTATATGTTTGTCAAATCTTCTTCGGAATATTTGTATGAATATGTCAATTTGTATGAATATGTCAAGAAATCTAATAATAAATTTTGTAATATATATAAGAGTGGGATTATAAAGACGCCATAAAAATATTTTTATTCAATTTATGATTTTGTCGGTGCATATGTGCAAATACATACAAAATGTTATGTAAATATATGAGCACTGAAGTTACGATTATGCGTTATGAGTGAAAAGTTTTTCTTTATAAACGCAAAAATAATTAAAAAATTTATTCTTTTTTTTCATACACAATCCATTTATTCGATCTTTTCTCGCAGAAATTTTCTTTATCTGTATATTCTATATTTTTAGTGGACTTTTTTTAAGGATCTGTAAAATTTCGTAAACATGCACTCGTTAGAAATCTACGGATTTATTTTGGTGATATCCTGGCGTATAATATTCCAAGTTACTGTAACTTTATATTTATCCAAATTACTATGTTACATTATAGTTATAATATTGCGAGGTTTAATCACTTATAAGATATATATGGTAGATTATGATGATAAAGAACAGTTCATTTATACATTGAAAATAGCTGATCGCTGGCGACGGCGCGCGATAAATAATATAATTAGCAAATTAGCATATTGATCTGTAAGTGTAAGGTGTATGCGTCCGCGCATGTATTAAGAATTATACATATTTACGCGCGTACATATATGTCGTATAGATATATATACATATCTAAAGAGGAACTTACCGATATATGCATAATATATAAACCTCTGTCTTCCAAGTGCATATTAAAGTTACTTCGTATGTAAATATATTACGGATATCGTATATCGTATTTCCAAGATTTATTAATCGTCGATTCGTGAGTGTGGCCGGAAGTGTTGTGCGAGTATCGTGACGATTCACAAGATCTCAAAAAAGATTTGAAACGTCAATAAATAATTCATCGGTAGTTTATTCTAAATGCAATAAACATGCATTCTTGAATTTAAAAAAATATATACTATAGTAAATTTAGATTAAATGAATTTGCTTTTGAAGCTAAAGATATTGCCTGTCGCATAAAAAATATGCTATACAATTTAGTTTATTATATTTTCTGGAATTTCCGCTATTTCGTGTGTGTGTTATACTTTCAAAAAAATAGCCTCTGAACCAAAAAGATCGAATGAATGTCATGCACGCTCGCGGTATCGTGATACTAACACGAAAGGTCTAGTTGTAATTATAAAAATGTATTTTTGTGCTAAAGTCAATCTTATATCATAGATATTAATGAATATAATAGTAGCGAATTAAGGAGATTAGCGGCGCGATTTAGTGGCTTATGTCTCGCAGCATCATGGCAAATTAATAAGCGGGACAATCGATGGATCTCTTAATCATTTTGCGCAGTTCTTTTTTTTTGTAAAACAATTGAGAGCAGCATGCAGTGACTTAAACTGCTGAATCGCAACGTTTTTACGGTGGAATGACGTCAAATTATGAATCATATCGCTTGACCTATAGCCGCAGCGTTAAATCTTGTATCAATTATTAATAATATATTACCGCGAAGATTGCGAGAAGGGAGATGGATTCCGGTTTCACGTATCATAGTGTATCATACGTCTATTAAAATTGTATCATATCGATAAAATAAAGGCTGTTATACAAGTTCACTCAATCGTGCATTGTACGTTGCATCCACGATGATTTACATCAAAATTTCCATCAAACTATACAACACTCTCGCAGTTTAAGAAAAATAAGACATTATTTTGGCAATTGATACATATCATGTCTTGAAAAAACCAACAAAGTAAAATAATTAGTCATTTTAAAATAATTATTTTTAAGGTAATAACCAATTATTATTTCCAGATAATAATTCTTGTTTATCTCGAATAACTTTGTAATATTTACAAAAATGGTTAAAAGACAGTAATACTTAGTGCTGGAAAAGCAAAATGTATTGTAATCGCGTTTTATTTTATATACATGGGCATTACGCCTTTTGAAAGCAGATGTCTATTTGGCGTTCACGGGACAGAGGGTCGAAGATGTAATAATCTCGCATCGTGGAAAGGGCGTGAAAAGTACAGTCAAGCAGGCTTATGCTACAGCCGTGGGGAGCCCTCGCACGGTTCCCTTTGCGCAACGCGACGCACCGTCGTCAACGGCTCATTGTTGCAATGTCCATTGAAATCTCTCACAACAATGGCGCGCGACAAGACGATCGTATTGTCGCCTGCGAGAGCATCCCGGACCTTTTACGCCTGCGGGTGCTTGCGACCGGAGAAATCGTCGCTCCTGTCACCGAGGATTACTTCTTGTAGCGCGGATTATAGCCGTTCGTAGCGACGCGCGATTATTCCGCCAATTTAATATCTAATCAAACGAGTCTACGAAAAACACTTGTGAAAATACGATTGGACAGCAAAAAAAATATACTGAATTTTTTGTATAATTTATAAAAAAATTATAATAATAGTAATAAATTCTGATCATCGAAAAATAAAAAGAAAAAAATCGCACACGTGAAAAGAGTTTATTTGGCGCCGGTATTCGCGATTCAATCGCCGTTGTAATTGGCTGACGCACGTCTAATTAGCAATTACCGCGGCACAGTTTCGCTTAATTGGCCAGAAATTTATTCTTCGCGCATCGGACGATAACGCGCTCGCGGCGATAACACGGCGGCGGTGACCGGCATAATTGAACGTAATTGGCCGCGTTTGATGACAGATGTACCGCTGGATCCGATAGGGATGGTTCGCGCGTGAAGAGAGAGAGAGAGAGAGAGAGAGAGAGAGAGAGAGAGAGAGAGAGAGAGAGAGAGAGAGAGAGACGAGAGAGAGAGAGAAGAGAGAGAGAGAGAGAGAGAGAGCAGGGAACAGCAGGACGAGCAAAGAGCTGAAGGGGTAAAAGGGGGAGGGAGAAGGAAAGCACGATGCGCGGCGGCGGGGTACGGGGACGGCCTATAATTTATAAACTAGGGGCTGTTTTGGGGTAATTGCAGATAACGACGGGGCGGTCCGGATAACAAGCCGACATGGGAGTCACTGGACACCGGTGCCGCTCCACCATCCGCGTGTAACACCATAACCTTAGCATCGTTACGTACGGGTAATCCCTGCTCTGTATATGTGTAGTATAGTTTGCAACCCTGTCCAAGCGTAAGTTATGTCGCGCGTGATATCTCACCGCCGGGGGTTGAGTTAATAAACGACCGTGGTTGCAGCGAATCGCCCACCATCGCTGCCTTTCGTCTTTCGAACTCGTTAGCTCCAAGTGTCGACCGCGATGTCATTTAGACCGCAGAATCGTCCTTTTCCTACCGCTCTATCAAAATATATGTATTTCCAAATTCTTGATAAAATAATTGAATTAATTGCGCGCTGATGTAATTGTTAATTTAATGATTTCACGTCAAAAGCGTGATTTATTATCTAAATTAATTTAATTTGACAATTTTACAACGTAACCACGAGTTTTATATGTTGCATTATTTATTTATGATTTATGATAACAATGTTGCGGAGATATAAGTCCTATATATATTTTTGTCAGAGACTACTTTACACGTTATTAAACATAAAAAGTAATGTCTACTCTGTTGGTGAGAATTCGTAGAAAATTCATTTGGGTGAATGCCATACAATAATGCTGCCCAGCTACCTGAAGTGTATGTTAGTGGGGAAGTTAAAAGTGATAGATTGCGTTTATTTTTTCAGAGGTTTGGTCCATTGAATATTGGTTTTAGATATATAAGAGTTATTAGGAAGTATTGATGGTTAAATTAATATTATTTTAGGTCATACCAAACAGTTTGAAACTGTAGAATACATATATTTTGATTTTAACTTGATTTTACTTTGTCACTTCGTTATCTTAATAGTCTAGAAATATTAATGCATTTGATTATGATTGATGACTAATTAATACACATATATATTGCTGCTAGGATCGTTTAATCAATAAAAAATTTATGTTTTTTTAATCTTTTTACAATCAAGCCAAAGTTATGCCCTTACATAATATCTACTTGACAAAAACTTACACACACACACACACACAAACACACACCCAAAATGTTTTTTATATAAATATTTTATATTTTTTACAAATAAAATTTGCAGAATTTTATTTTTTTAATATTTTTCGCAAAAAAAATAAACCTTGTAAAGACATAGATTTTTTGAATTGTTTTAATGTATTTCTTTCTCTCTCTCTCTCTCTTTCTCTCTCCCTCTCTCTTTCTTTCTTCTTTTCTGTAATTTTTTATCATACAATCTTCTAATTTATTGTAATTTAGTATATATTTATGCTAGTTGAAAAATATTTATTATATCTAATTTATTGTAATTTAGTATATATTTATGCAAGTTGAAAAATATTTTTTCTACAATATACTTTATATTGCAAAACAACTCGCTATCGATGGGAAAATGTCGATGTAGCAGCCAGCACTCTCAGTGCGCTATAATCAGCTTTGCACGTGGACCCGTCGAGGAGATCCTTCCTGGAGCCGCTATAAATACACCTCCTAGATGTATGACGCGATGATTCCTTAGTTCCCACAGCGCGAACGAGCAACTCGGTGTAACCAACGTCTTGATAAGCCGATAAAAAGCAACGCGGCCTTGACGAGTCTGCACGGTCAGCTCGAAGAATCGTCGTAGGCAGCGTATCGTCTTCGTCTTCGTGAAAACGTCATCTTCATACGCGTGTGTAGCGTGAAAGAATTAGCCGACTAATATCGACTATCACTTGCCACGCGTGGATTAGAAAAATTCGCCGAAGCATCATTCTGGAACATTTCAGCGTCTTTTGCCTATATTTAGCAGAATTCAAGACATTAATAGAACAGTTGTAAAATTTTATATTATAAAAAATATATGCAATAACTATAATAGAAATTAGATATATAACAGAAAATAATTACAATAATAAATATAATAAAAAGGTGATCATATTAAATATAGTACACATAAATCTTGCAGATTTCTAATTAATATCTGAGCATTTTATATTAAATATTTTCGTTTATACACAGAGAGGATTGAGGGAATATGTGGTAACTCTAATTGAATAAATCTCGATTGCAAGGCCGCAGCGATTTCATCGTTTGAAAACCACCCTCTAACATAGAATATGACGACACAGACACGTAAACGGGGGATTTTCGTGGGGTTGGCGCGCACATCCACCACCTACCTATGTATGTATGGTTGCCTATTGGGGTGCTCCAGGGTGACAATGATGTAACGCGAAACCTGCAAAACTTTTCTCACTCCCCTTTTTCTGTCCGCCATAAACGTAAATTCGGAGCTTTATTCGCTCATATTAACATTGCATTTTTATTTCGCGTGTTTCAATTCAGTAAAGAGTATTAAATTTCAACGCTTGCAGAATAAAATATTCCTATATATACGTTCCTTGATAAATTGCCTCGATAAATTTTAATTGTAATAAAATTTGCAATAAATTTTAATTTATACTAAAAGTTTGATACTAAAGGCGACTTATTTCTCTGTTTTTTAATTTATATTTTTTAAGTAAAAATTAATAATAAATAAAAAATTTAATTTTGTGTGATTACTAGAAAATGCAAATGTAAAAATATGAATATAATTTTTAAAACAAAGACATGAGACAGAGATGCTTTTGAAACCAATTTACGATTTTTGCTTATGTGGAAGTAGAAAGAATCTTCACAATTATTGAGTAAGTGAATCAAAAGTACATGCGCGTTTACACGTGTATGTACAAACCATTTGGTGGTCGAATAGCATTGCGAACAGGGGTGTCTCAGCTGAAGAGGAAGAGAAAGGTGTCGCTGGAGGTGACAAGAGTGGGACGAAGACACGGTAACACAGGATAGAAAGAAGGGCGTTCATAATAACGTCCGAGGGGGATAGGGAGGGAGCCAACAGCATTTCTCGTGTTCAGATGCTCTTTTCAAGAGTACGAACCCTCCTCGACGAGCATTCAAGTGTCCGCTGCTTTGTAATGCCTCTTAATACCGCTTCGCTGTCGTTATTAAGGATCCGGAACATATTGTCGATACAACAGCGACGACACCACATTATGGCGTCAAGCCCTTCATTGGGTATACACAGTGGGAGTGTAGACGTATCGTATAAGAAATGCGGGACGAATTTTTCAGCGGAAGTTGAAAAAATGAAACAACGTAGTTGTAGAAGGAACTTTTAAAGAAAATCATTGAAAAATATTAATTCCTTTCTTTGTAGAGTTATTTTATATATTTAATAATTGAAAGAACATAAAAGGTAACCAATGCTCTTAAACTTAATGTTAAGGTTGCTATATTTACTTCTTTAATAGATACTAAAAACACGATTTAAAAATATTCTAAGAGTATTCAGATATCTCTGCTTTTATTCATTAAAAGATAAAAAAATCTTTGATGTTACTATATGTTTTGTAAAGCATTCTGGAAGAATTCTCCAAATTTTTCCAGCAAGTGAAAGAAGAGTACAAGGGAGATTTTAGGTTCTTTTACAGAAAATTCGGGCTAAAGGTCTCGCGACTTCTCTAATTTCTGATCCAACGAGAGAGATTTCCGAGGGTCGATTTCATAGAAAAGTACCTCGTTCCGCGTTTTGTCGGAATTCGTGATACCTTTCTTTTTTTTATTATCGTCGAATTACGTAAAGTGATTGCGAGAACCTCCCTTGCAGGCACTGCAACGTTTCGCGACGATTCGAGCTTTGCGATGTACCTGTAGATAAATCGTGCGAGTTGGCGTAAGACGATCCGGCGCGCGAAACTATGTCCAGCTTTTTTTCCCACAAAACTCACCTGACACAGGTTCCACTGATAAGAGAACGTAGAAAGTGCGAAGTGGCACATTAAGAGAGTCTCGTAGGAATTGTTCGCGATGTCTCCAAGTCCAACGAAGAATTTGTGATTATAATATTATTTATTTAAAATAACCAAAGGTTATTAATTTTTATGTTGTAATAAAATTGACACTTTTTTCACAATTGTACATGTATGATATAATTTATATGTATTATATATTAATGCTAAATATAAAAAACATTTAATTTTCTAGGACGTGTTACTTGTTTATAATTTTATTAATTTATTGATTAAATTATACTCTAAATATTTTGAATAAACTATCCAAAGACATTTATAACATAAAACATCATCTTCAAATTATTTGGCAATCGATTAAAGTGAACAATTTTAACGCTTTTCGCGCATGCATTTCACGTGTGAAAAATCTTACCACGTAATACACTACACGGACACACGTCTATTAACCGATGTGAGTATCAAGCCTTGATAAGCGTCACAAGTTTCAACCCTAAGCAGATCTATCAGAGATCGTCATAATTGGCGTAACATCCACATCTTCCTACCCTCCTTTATTCTCTTAAGGGTTACACCATTATGCTTCTCCGAGCACATGTCGCGCTTCTTCCCTCGTATACCGATAATAATTAGCCGCAACTATAAATCTCAGCACCACGGGGCAGTCCACGTCATTAAACATCGAGTTCCTCGTTGCCTGTCGTTTTTTACAAAACCAGAATGCGTCGTTATTTATTACAGAGAGAATATACGGGTTTACGCGTGGTTCTCTCACCTTCGCACTCTGGTAAAACCTGTAAAAAAATACCATGGAGAGCGTTCTTGATTGGCTTATCGATGTCGGCTGTTACAGAGGTAAACGTTTTTTTTAAATTCTTTATTTAACGCCCAAAGAAAAATTGTTTTTGAGCAAATGTGATGCAGTATTTTATTTTCATATTTTACGAAATTAATCTTAAATGATTGTGATGTGAATTTTATTTTATAGAATAATGTGTAATCTCGAACGCTATTAATATCGTAACAATCTGTTCGTGAAGCATTGGCGGAAATTGAGAAAATGGAGCAACGTAGTCACGATAAAATTTTTAAAGAAAATCATTGAAAAATATTAGTTTCGTTCTTTGTAGAGTTATTTTTTATATATCTAATAATTGAAAGGATATAAAAGATAACCAATGCTACTCTTCAACTTAATATTGTGTAGCAACGCAATTAGTAAATACTCTAAATGATTTTAAAAACATATCTGCGAATATTAAGTAAAATATTCCATTTGACCGATCTTCGACATGAGAGTTGCGTCGTAGGCATACCAAGCGTATGCAGTTGCATAGGCGTGCGCAATGTGTAATATGATCCTTCATGCGCGTCGTCCATCGGTTCGCCGTTACGTGATTTATGATTTTGATATTCTTATTTAATCTCCATTTTACATTGTGATTGAATGATAATTTCTCATAAATGTTAACTATTGTTAAGTGAAATTTTTTTTTCTGGCATTTCAATAAAAATTACTTAAAAATAAATTAAACTGGAACAAATTAATTCGTGATGTTATAAAAAAACAATGATGTCAGAAATTTCTCGCTTTATATATAATATATTATTTTGCTACGTGTGCATTTTATGAATATTTTTCCTTATCTCGATGTCGCCTATCGTTCCACGTATGTTTATGCCTATTTTCCAAATTAAAGACCACGTCTTTAATTTGGGAACACGTGGACCATGCAGGACGCTTCCTAAGAGAATATAAGGATATGCATACAAACAATTACAGGAGGGATGATGACAGTACGTCGCTCGCGTGCTACCCTCAAATCACGAAGCGCATCTAACTAACCGTGTAATCGACAATTTCGACCTATTACGACGCCCTAGGGTGCTATGCAGGCCCTAATAAAGTATAGACCTTATACTCTATACTCTATACTCTAATAATAATAATAATTATTATTATTATTATTATTATCATTATTATTATTAACGCGACTTACTAATTTAAATCTCTCATAGATTATTAAATCAACAGCAACAAAAATGTAATATCAAGGAAAGTGATGTTACATTTTATATAATTAATTACTTTGTTACAAAATAAACATATTTTGCATATATTATGTAGCGACAAAATTTTAATTTAATCGCTTATTCTTGTTTCGTAAATAATGAAGCTGTAGCTATGAATAATTTTTGTTATGTGTCACACGGCGGGGAGAAGTTATCGCATCTCTGGATCTACGAGCGACCCGGTGAATCGTGGCATAAAGTGGCCAGTGACACATAAAGAGCATATTTTCGGGTATTAGGCCGAGGACCCTTGTGGGCCCTATGAATGGCTACCTGTGTTCACGCCTGTTCGCGCGCCGTTCACTCGGACAGGACAAAAATCTCTCCCGCCGATCTACGTCAAGCAGTGGTGCTAATGGGAAAATAACCGACAGATTATGTCGCCTAATCCGCTCATCGATGCGATCACATTGGCGAAAGGGAAGGGGGATGAGTACAAGTATTTTGTTCTCGTTCATTTTTTCCGGATCGCGCACAGGAACATCTTCTAATGCGTTAAAATATCTTATCGAGCTCGACCAGATCGAAAATCATTGCCAAGACATTTTTTAAAAACGTTAGTTCGCGAGAATCTACAGTTTATTATTAAAATTAGGGAAAAAGGAAAGGAAGCAGCATTGCATTAAATTATGTTGTTAAGTGCCTGTTCGCGATCCGCGTATGTATTTCCGTCCTGACAATACGAGACGTCGCTCTCTCGTCTTCTCAGGTGCGCATCGAGAATGTCGGAAGCTAAAAATAAATCCGGTCGCACGCAATACACCACCGCGCGCCGATTGTCAGTGAGCGAGTCCGGGCCCAGGGGACGTATAGGCGAGCAGAGTAACGTGTAACGTGTGCACGAAGATAGCCGCTATCTCTCGACCGGAGACGGAGGTGGTGTCCGGTGACCGGCCACCAACACGACGTGCGGTGCCGTCGTTGCGAACGAGCTCCTTTCGTCACCTCTCGACCTGGCTTATTGTTCGCCGATATTAATTTTAACGGCGCGTAGATACGCCGGACGATGACACCGCGAGAACATGAGACGCACCTGCGATACAGCGTCGTCACAAGATTGCTCAAGTTAAAACCGAGTCTTTAAATTTCGCCGCTTTTCCCGGGAAATTTTAACTTTGTAGATACTGTATTGCACATATCGTATCATTTGACACTGTTTTTCATGTGTAACGTATTTCGTTAAATTTTTATTTTATTATTAATTCTAAATCAATTGTCAAATTAATTTCATTTACTGAGTATATTATCTAACAATAAGTTTTCTGTCCAAGTTTTATATATATATATATATATGTTCTTTAATTTCCAACTTTATATTAATTAAAATTAACATGATAAAATTTTGTACCTCAAAAGAACACAGATGACTATTAATGCATGGTGAATAAAAAGTATGTTAAAATCGAGTGAGTTACTTGTTTCTAAATGTCATCGCGGAATACTATTTCACGTCGCTGTTCTATGGAAAGTTTATGCATCTCGTACTCTCCTCTCCCGCGCCGGGGTGTCCTTTGCGCGTCATTTCATGGTACTTGCGAATCCGTCATTACAAACGGCTCGCCGGCTCTTTATCGCCACGTCGCTTTACGTGAAACCGTAGATTCATCCACGACTGCGAGAGGACGACCCGGCATGACCCGGAACAAACAGCGGAAGCGAAACGGAAGGTAAACGA
Source organism: Wasmannia auropunctata (assembly GCF_000956235.1). Taxonomy (NCBI): domain Eukaryota; kingdom Metazoa; phylum Arthropoda; class Insecta; order Hymenoptera; family Formicidae; genus Wasmannia; species Wasmannia auropunctata. The sequence goes on from NW_012026784.1 coordinate 4,282,753, forward strand.
GGACGCGTTGAAATCTATGAGAGGGAGAGAGAGAGAGAGAGAGAGAGAGAGAGAGAGAGAGGAGGGAGAGAGGCGGAGAGAGAGAGAGAGAGAGAGAGATACAGAGAGAATTGCTGGCGCCGGTTTAATTTATCTGAATTTACGGCGCTGAAGATGCCTCGCCGTCTGTGCCCGGCTGGAGGAGGAGGATTGCGAGAGTGGTAGGCGGAGGGAGAGGGGGGGGGAGGATTTTGCACAGAGCCATTTTGGAATGCAATTAAACGCAGTACAGTGAAACACGATGCCACCGCCGCCGCTGCCGCCGCCACCGCCGCCGCCGCCGCCGCCGCCGCTGCTGCTGCTGCTGCTGCTGCTGCCGCTGCTGCTACTGCTTTCGTCCTCCGCAACCCCTGCTATGTTCTGTCTCCCTTCGCTTCCCTCCCTTACACCCTCTCCCGCCTAGCACCTGCCGGTGCTCTTTGCTTCGTACTCGAATGCCTTGATGTGCCCAGATATAACAAACAGGGTGCTTTCCGAACGGACGAGTCCTGACGAGGCGCAAAGTGGATTCGCGCCTCGTCTCGGCGAAATGCGTTTCATTGCTTCAAAGCACTCTCATCGTATACCGAACAGATTTAATTCGAGAATTACTTCGACGGAGCATTATCGTACTACCATCCGATGTGACGCTGGAAACGCTATAACGAATAAATACTTGTGTTCCCGAGCAGCTTACTTAATTAGCAACGATTTACAAACGTACCTTGTACAGAAAAAATCATTTCATATAAAAATTTTTATAAATCGCACAAATAAATTTATAATAATTTATATGAAATTATATAAGACAAAAATATATAATAAACTAATATAATATATTAAATATAATATATTAAATATATTAAATCTCAGAGTGTACTCTATGAAAATAATATAGTATTTATATAAAACACTTACAAATATTCAAGTAAATAAATTTAAATTATAGATGTGGAAACGATAGATTTTAATAATAGAAAATATTTTATTTCTAAATTAACATCATTTCTAGTAACATTTTAATTATATAATACTTATACTTTTTAGATGACGGACTATTTTTAAACTTTACTAAATTATCCTCCACTTTTAAATTTCACCCCTTTTCCGTCACTAATAGATACAACCAAACTTACAATTAACAAGTTAACTTGTTTTCGAAGATCAATTGCTTGTAAACGACGTACACTCGAGCGAATATCGGATTGTCAAGTGTGCCTTTAGATTTAACAGGAATGAAGGAGGGACGATGAAATCGGCCGTCCCCGGATTCGTTTTGATAAGGAAGAGCATCATCCCTATCCCAAGGGTCGGGAACGGGAGGACATACGAAGAGGGTGAGAGAGACAGAGAGGAGGAGAGAAAATGGCGGCCCAGAGGGAAATCCGACACCAAATCGAAGGAGACGCCATCGCAAAGCGCGGCGCCGCCCCTTTATCATTGGGTCTTGGCACGATGTCATCCTCGAGTCTATAAGCTTGAGCGTAACCGGAAATCGGAAAACAATTATCATAATTTTCTTTGCGCTTCATACATCTAAAAATTTGTTTTTCTTGATTTATATCACACAGTGATATTAATTAAGAAGGTATATATCTCACGTGTCTATTGTAACAGGTGAAATTTATTTTAAAAATTAATGGCAAATCCGGAGTTAATTGTTAGCAAAAGATAAAGAGAATTTTAGACTTATTGTTAGTTATCGATGTACCTGATTAGTCGATTTTACGTTACAGGAAACATTTATCTTTTATAATTATTGCAGTATATTTCAAATAAATTCTTTGTTTAAAATCTAAATGTCTAAGTTTACCACTCCAAAACATGTTACGCTACGTCTACGTAATTTGACATACAAATGACAATTAGCTGAAAAAGGCGGAGCAGATTCAAAGGATTGGCGAGGCGTGCCGAAGAAAACCGTCTTCACTCATCTACTGAGCATCGGTTCTCTTGATCTATATAACACCGCCAGACTTTTCAACCAGATTTCCATCACGTGACATCCTAAATCTGCGTTACTATTGTTTTTACTTGAGTTAATCAATCTTTATTTTATTGAAAAAGGAATGTGAATAATGTCATAATATCAACATATTTTTTTAGCAAGAAAAAGAAAAAAGAGAGAAGAGAGAGATTTATATAGATTTTTATTTATCTTTTATTTATATTTATGTTTTAGTGTGTGTATATATTTTTATGCTTTTAAGAAAATATAAATAAACATATTATTTATTTATATTTTATACGTATAATTTTATGTTAATCAAGCAAGTTCTTGAAAATGTTCTTGACAATTAAATTAATTTAATTATCATGCGTAATAACATGTGATGTAAGATTTCAATTAAATTGGATAAAATGGAGGTAAATGATCGAAATGCATGTGTGCAAGATACGTAACGGTAAACGATATACACGATAGTCGTGAATGAACGAAACCGATCCTTGGGCGTGTACGAGTTCGTATTCGGACCGATCTACAGCTAAAGTTACGTTTGTCGTTGGATCATATTTGCAGAAATGTGTATCATAATACGACTCCAGAGATGAGACGGCGACCTTCGCGAGGGGGTGGAAATCTTATCGTGAAAGATATACTCTAAAAAAGTCGATATTCGCCTGCCTCTCATCACATTATCCTATCATTGGAAGTATGTCGAAGTATATTACTCTAAAATCTAAAATAAAACAGAAATTAGCATAATAAATTATAACAATTGTGCTTTAAGATGATATAATAAATAATTCGACGATTATTTTATACTCGTTTAAAACTTTTATATTTTAACACAATAATTCTTACATATTTCATATTAAGTTTTATATTTTTTTAAAAGTTTTACTATAGATATACGAATTTTGCCAGAAAAATTCTATTATTAAGTTTTATGTATTATCATACGTCTCAGTCGCGCATGTGTTACGTGTAATAAATTATCCAAAATTTGACGTTTAAATGATCTATAAACAAATAACGGATTTCCTTTCGTCAAATCTACCGATGAAGGGTGAATGATTATTGCCGGTTGTTGTGAAATTAATCAAACACAAGGCGATAGCGTTGCGTGGAATCACAACACGGTGTACGGTAACGTTGACACGTTCCATTTCCGGTGTTTATTGGTCACACGCGTATTTCGTGATTCCTCGATAGCTCCGTGATAGTGGAAAACAGTGTCTACTACGCGAAAAAATTGCACAAAAATTGCTAAACGTCGTAAATTGGAAACTACTTAATATATAAGGATATAAATAAAATCAAATCTTCGATAAGCAAATTTCTTTACTATGCACTTCTATACAAATTTTTATTTTAAACTTTAATTTTTAATTAAAATTAAAAAATGGTTTATAAGCTTATAAGATTAATAATTAAAGATAATATATGATAATAAGATCGCATTATAGTACAAATATTTATACTTTGTTATGTGACTTTGTTATTATTTTGATAATTTGTATTTATTAATTTTAATATACAATATATAAGCTAGTACAAAGAATTAATTCAGGTCGTCAGTTCTCATTTATTATTTTTAATATTAAACTTAAAGCAAATTTTACAAGATGAGCAAAATAATAGAAAATAAATCTTTCACTAACAATATATGTAATAAATTTATTTTTAACTATTCTTTCGAGAATATAATTATATCTATAGAGATATACGGGTTTTATTAAGGCTATTCAACATGAGAAAGCAAATAAATATAAATATGAAGAATGGAGGGTGAGGCCAAGGGGAAGCCTGAGCACAATACCATAATTCGTCACTTCAGTTACATAACAAAAGAAATTACGCGAGTCCGATTCGAGAAAGGAATCGCCGAAATTCGATATATCCAGGTAATCGGTCTGTCGCGGAGGTCGCCAGGTGAGAATCCAGCTCGGAGGAATCGGAAGCGTCGCGGGGCCGGCGGCGACTAGGATGGGGTGAAGCTCGTGGTCGGTAGGGGGTAGAAGATTCGCACCGCCCCCGATTTCCACCAATGGAGCACAGCGGTACGTCGCACGACCAATCGCCGGGTAGTGGCTGTGCCATTCCTCGCTTATCGTGGTGCCGAAATAAAAGAGAAGGTTGAACAGGAGATTGCAGAGGGAAAAGGAGAGAGGAGGAGAGAGATGGAACAAGAGAGGAGAACGAGAAAGAGAGAGAGAGAGAGAGAGAGAGAGAGAGAGAGAGAGAGAGAGAACGATATCGGCATCGGCATCGTCAGCGTTGCCACCGGGCACCACCACAACCGTCGTCGGAGGCCGCCGCACGACCACAATTCAACGACGGAAGCCAGCGGGACGACGGGTGCCGCCAGCCGCACCGCGAACGCGACGACCGTGATCGCCTTACTAACTTGGTGACTTGGTCACTCAGTGAGAACGTCTGTCGCGGTCAAAGGCATCCTCCTAAGGAATATCGGTTACGCAATCGGTTGTTTGTTCGCGCGATCGCCTATCGGTTGCTTCACAACGCCGTTGCATCTGACGTAAAAACGGGGTTGGTTGCGGACACTCGATACACGAGAAGTGAACACAAGGAAATCCAACAGTGCACTGGTATTACGCGGTGGTGTGTTTACCAGAAGAATATACATATACACGTACTTCCTTTTTTATGGTTGGTTCAATGCCTTCGCTGCGGGATGTGGTGGATCACAAGGATAATAGTGGTTAGTCACGAGGATTAACAACTCAGGTAGCGGATTTGGAGGACTCACACCTGACGGTGTAAATAAATGGACTGATAATTGGTATCTTTAAAAAAGACTAAGCTTTCTCAAAAAATTATTGTGAATGTGAGAAGTAGCCCCTATTATGATTACATAATTTATTATGAACCTTGTCGAAATCGAAGAGCTCACACTTTCAGACGCCGCCGGAACTCAAGCCTAAAGTTATTTGCTTACAGTGCGGAATTTAATTCAACACGATTTTGAAGGACAAATAAATAATCATACGCGTAACAGGAATTTTTTAAAATTTGTCTTTATTAACAAAGAACGAATTATTTTTATTTGTAGAATTCAAATTTATAGAATTTATCAAAATGTAGATGTAAAAATAAGAATTTATATTCTCTCTTTCTTTAGCCCTTAATCTTTTAAGGAGTCAAGACGTGGCGACCTTTTTTGCATATATTCGTCGGCTTTAGAGAAGAATTATTAAAAAATTAAATAATAGTCACTGTAATGAATGATTAATAGATAATCATTACAAATTCGAATCACTCTTCTGTGATGAAGTGTACGGACCGTCGGATATATCGTGAGAATATAGTGATTGTTTGATAAAAATTTATAATTGTACTTATAAAAATTATCTTTTTTATTTATAATTAAACTTTGCGAACAATTTTTGAAATTGTGGTTTAAAGTATGTCACAACTTTATTTGAGTGAGTCTTGATGAATGGGAATGGAGTCGGGCATCGACATGAATGAAACGCGCGTGATTAAACAACCGTCGCGTTGACTTGAACGTGCGAATAACGGATGCTTACTTTCGTCATCAGTTATTCATCCGGCCGATCTATAAGACATACATACAATACTGTGACAGACAATGCCCCGATTTGCCAAATGGCAAAAGCGGGAAAATAAGAGTTTCTCGTAAGAAGCCGTAGGCTGTAATCTCCAAATTAAAGATTTTACGATAAAAATTCTACCAATAGAAAATCCAAAGGCAAGAAATGGACAATAGACAAACATCTGTTGGGAATGAAATATATAATGATATAAATAAAATATATTATGTCCAAAATTTCAAGTGAATTTTTTTAACTTAATGCAGATGAGCTGCATGACAAATTGTTAATCTTGTTAATTTAAGAGTTGACTACGACCGCAATTCAGTTTGTAATTTAAAATAAATAGTCGTTGAATTAACTTTGAAAAGGAATCGCGAAGGAGTCTTTGCGTCTTCGAACGTTTTTCGCGCTTGAGATCGGCGAATGAGCACGGAATTCTGTCTCCTATCCGACACCTGGATTCATGAGAGGCACGCAGCCACCAGCCAAGGATGTCGGATAGTTCGGATCAGCTGTCATCACCGAACAGCGACTGTAATAGTCAAATGGGCGTCGTGCATCGCAATGCAACCGCGCAATACAACAACACATCGTCAATGTCCGGTCTCGGGCTGACTCATCATCCTCAAAATCTAACGCCGACATCGAATGGCAGTCCCCAATATTCGCAGGAGCTTTCCACCTGCAACTCTGCCAGCGTAAACACCAACATCGGGAACATCAGCGGTCTCTCCCTTAGCAGCAGTACTAATAACTTTACACCTGAACAGATATCTTGCATGTGCGAGGCGCTGTCGCAAAGCCAAGACATTGAGAAACTATCCAGGTAATTCAAAGAGAATGTACTTTAACTCGTTATATATTCTTTATTTATTTATTCAAAAACTGCAGTATATAAGATTTTTAAAATTTCTGTTTTTTTTTTTTCAATAAAAATCCTAAAGTTAAACAAAGTTATTTTTCTATAAAATCTATTTTTTAAAAATACAATAAATATTGATACCAGATTTCTTTGGTCCTTACCGCCTGGAGAACTGTTGCGCGGAGGCGAGAGCGTGCTAATGGCGCGTGCCGCTGTTGCTTTTCACCGCGGAGCCTACCACGAGCTTTACTCGATCCTGGAGAGCCATCCTTTCTCGCCGCGTCGACACCCCGAACTCCAGCAGATGTGGTTCAAGTCGCATTATCGCGAAGCTGAGAAAATTCGCGGTCGACCATTGGGCGCCGTGGATAAGTATCGGTTGCGTAAGAAGTATCCCCTACCGAAGACGATCTGGGACGGCGAGGAGACCGTGTACTGCTTCAAAGAACGATCGAGGAACGCTTTGAAGGAGTGCTACATGAGAAACCGATATCCTACGCCGGACGAAAAGAAGAATCTCGCGAAGAAAACTGGCTTGACGCTCACGCAGGTGTCCAATTGGTTCAAGAATCGCCGACAGCGAGATCGCACGCCGCAAACAAGAACGTGAGTTTTTTTTATAAATAAATTTTTACAAATTCTTGAAAATGCACTATAAATGAGAGCACTTAAGTTGCAAATATATTTAAATACACGCAGGTTGTTATTGCAGAGAAGCATTTAATCAGAAAAGATTTTCCTTGTGAATCGAGAATTGGATTAATCAAACGAACAAATTTAACGAATTTTGTATGAAATTGGCTTTATTCATATTTATTAGGTATTCGCAGCGGCGCCTTTCCTTTAAACCTATTCGCCTGTATTTTTTCATATTTTCTTTCCTCGATGTAATATTTTTGATACTTTTTACCAGAATTGGGAAATAATATTAACACCATTACTGTTACAGTTACTTTTTTTAAATGTTAAAAAATCACTAAGCTCACTGAGCTGTTTATCATGTTAAAGTTTTTAAGCATAAAATCGAGTATAAAAAAGTATAAATAAAGGCTGTATTTATAAATTTAATGAAAATCAAAATTCCATTTATTTTGAACATTTTAAAATCTTTCTTCTTATTAAATTTTGATGATTTTACGAATTTAAAATAAAAAGCTTTACTGCTTTCATTGATATTTTAAAAATATTATTAAAAGTATTTTTTTAGTCTAATCTTGCTTTAGCATTAAAAAGATAACGTAAAAAGTAACGAATCGTTACCAAACAGCACAATAAAATATATCGAGGCTTTTGTGATTTACTCGTCTCTATATTAATACATGTTCTTTTTAGTATTTTTTAATTTTTTGCACCATTAATTTTTTTTCTTCAAAAAGAAAGAAAAAAAAAGATAAAATCGTGCGTGAAATTCAGTTAAAAGGTCCATATTTATGTCAATTTATATATAGTTTTATTTTCCACTAATGAATACTAAGTGAGGATTATTATGTTCAAAATCGAATTCGCTACACGTCACGTTGTCTCACCACGGGTACTTACATATGTCTGCGCGCGACGGGGGGTCTCCTTTACACATCTATATTATTCTTTTCAAGGATGCAACAAGTGTTTCACAAGTGTTTTCTTTTCAAAATTCTGTCCGGAAACAATAAATCATTTACTTATTCTACTAAATAGCTTTTCAGTGATCATCTTAATTTTGAACAAAACTTTACTTCTTCGAATCTTTATATGATAACCTAATCCAGAAGTATAAGCACTAATTTAAAAACGATATAACTTAGGAAATCCAACCATTTGAAAAATTAAAAAAGTTTGATATAAAAATTTCGTCTGTTATATAAATCATTTGAAGAAAAATTTATATTTTGCAATAAAAGTAATTATGGCTGCGAAAACAAGATTATGTTATTTTGAGTATTGCATCAGTGAATAAATCGCGATAAAGATCACATTGGAAAGAAATTTAGTATTAAATTCTGTATTTGAAGAAACGTTAAATAACTTACGTTTTTCTTTTTTCGCAGTTGAATTAGATTATTCAGTTTAATGTACAGATTCTTACGTTTTGCATCCACAAAAATATTTATTATACTCAATATGATAATCGAGCGATGATATAATCATGAGACATTCTTTGGGGAGCCAATGTTGTTCGATTCTCTTTTCCGCTCGGGTGATTATCTAATCCGCGTGTTTATCTAATTAATGTCCGCATCGTGTTGACGTCCTTTGTGACGATTATGAGTAGGGGGATAAAGTCTGGCAGCTCCAACACTCGTTGGGGTCGTTATGTTACGCGCGAGGTTCATTGGTAAACGATACACTCGGGAGAGAAAAGCGGCGGGAGAGACGTAGAAAAAAAAACGCAGAGGTAGTCACGCTTAGATAATGCCGGACGCGTGTTCAGCCGTTTATTGACATAACAGGGGCCGCAAATTACGATAAGATCAAGCAGCGTAGACTTAATCTCTCGATCGAAACACACGGGATCGAGAGCAAAATTCCCGGAGCGACGCATGAAATCCGTCGCATTACGTCAGGCTAAGAACAGTCTGTTTATCGTATATATTGAGTTGAACGGAAAATTCGGTTCCGTTTCTTTTTTTTTTATATTTATACTAATGCCATCTCTTAGCAAACAAAACAGTACGAATTTTCTGTTTAATCCAATAATATGTGCTAACGAGTTTACGGGTTTTCTTCATGTCTTGATTCATTGTTAATACACCCCCAAAAAAATATTCTATTTGTAAGTTGAGAATTCTTAACATTTCCTTTATGAAATATCTTGCAAAAAATCTTACACAAAGCATATTCCTCTACAAACACATATTTATCTATAAAAAAGTGGCGCATGTACTATAATCAAAACTCAAGAGTTATACGATATTTCTCTAAATTTTAGAGTATCTTTTTGAGACCGAATTTCAGAGAAAAGTCCTTTAGAAATCAAGAAGGTGCCGCTAAAGGATAGAATTTTTTTTTTACTGTATCAATGCCATAGGCATGACATTAACAATGAATCAAGACATAGAGAAAACCCGTAAATCTGTTGGCACTTTTAAAGAGAATACCCGTGAAAGCTGTGAAAGTCATGAACATAATCCAATAATAGGAATATTATAATCATAACTTAGCGTTACGTGATAACGATAGTATAATAAATTATTTTTAAAATATATATTAAATATATATTTGCACACATATATTAAGGATATAATTATAGAAAAATCATAAAAGGTTAAAAAATTTTTATTTATGAAAAAATGTATATTTGAGTTATAATATACGTATGTACACTGTATACATATGTATATTACATTTTCCAAATTTTGCTTGTGATTTTTCAAAATTATTTTCACAGAGAATATATTTATCGTACTGATACGATAAAGAAATTATTTCGCTTTTACATAAGTGGATATTTTGCAACAAAATATCTCTCAAGAAAAATTTTTCGTAAAAATAGTTATCAAAGAGAATACATATTCCAAAATATATATTTGACTTATACTAATTAGTAATTAGCTTAAATGTTAAACCGTACACATTTCTCGAGAGCTTTGAGATGAGAGGGACGAAATTGACGTGGGTAGGGGAGGGAAGGAGGGCTCCTCAGAATGGGTCCGTCAGAATGGAGAGGCCCGGCAGAGAGCGAGCTGTGACCGCGGCTTCGTCGTAGCCATAACAACGCTGCGTTCACTCTCTGGTCCGCTCCTTTCTTCGAGCGCACGTAGAAACTGCGTATAACGCGCACCGCCAGAAATTCACCCGAGCACGCACACCACGTCCCTCTCACGCGCGAGGGATACGTGCGTATATGCGTAGCGTCGCCATCGCTCTCGCGTCAAGAGATATTCGGCTGGTCAAATCTACCCCGCTGTTCTCAACCCTGGTATTCGTTATATTCGTATATCCCAATTTTTTTTCATTTCTACGAGCTACTTGTGTGCATATTTTTCAGCTAGCGCAATTAAGCTTTTCAGACAAAAGAAAATGGTGCAGACTTTTTGATAGAGTTCTCTTTGATAGAGTTTCTTATACATTCAAATATTTTCAGAGATATATAAAATTTGTAGAATAAAAAATGTTAGGCTTGGTGGGCACAGTAGGTTGTGATGGGCACGGTTTGTCCGGTTTTTGACCGGAGACTCCGGCTTTTAGACGAATCTCCAGCTCTCTGGGAAAATTTCCGACTCAAGGAAAAATTTCCAACTAATTTTGATAATTTTTTTCTTACAAGAAATTAGTAATATTGAGATGATGATGAATAAAAATCTTATGGATTCTTTTCTATTCTAAGTCTTTTTAGCAATACACACGATCAAATAATCTGAAAGAATGGCAATCACATCTGAAGTTTTCTGGAAAAGAAATATCCACGCGACAACAAGCTTAATTTTGATGACTGTTAGAGAAAATAACAAAGTATTGTGTCAAATGTTGCCACTTTTTTTTCTTTTAAAAATCGACTTTCGGCGGAATACTAATTTTCTTTTAGGTTCTTATATACAAAATTTATATTAAATATAAAATAAATATAATTTAAATATAAAATAAAAATATATAATTAAGGCTTGGTGAGCACAATGGTAGGCTATGATGGGCATAGTTGCCATTTCTCCGATTTTTAAGATGGTAACATAATAGAAATAGGTAAAACAAGCAAGATTAATTTGTGAAATTTCTTTTAAATTATTATTTAAATTATTACATAATTTAAATTATTTGCAAGTCTATATTTATCAATTTCTGCGATACTTTTCAGCAAAAGAACTTTGTGTTTACTAAGAAAAGATTTCAAAAATTAATTAAATATAAAGAGATCTTCAATATAACTTCTCTCGCTTCTCATCCGCTGAATCATGCACTGGATTTTTAGAATTAAGCGAGATCGTTTAATAACATTCTCGCAACATCCAGCTTTCCTCTCCCTTCCTCTTCCTTTCGAGAAAACAATTCTTTTCTTGGTGGCAGAGGACCAAGTTGAACTTCCTCCCCTTTTCTCGTCCTTAACGTTCTCCTGCTTCTCGCCGAAGGCCCTAGGAAAAGGAAACGCGACGCCCCATTACCGTTTTATGACGCAGCTTCGGTTACATCTCCCGTTTCACCATTGAGCTGTTCGCACTACCAATAGTTTACTACATAAAGGCCACGGCCGGCCCTCCGCCGCTACCTCGATTTATCTTCGCGTGTGCCGCGCAAGAACGAGGACGCGCCTTTTTCCTCGTTAGATCGAGCAATACGGTCGCTACTCGCTACCAAGGGAGGTGTGAAGACACATTAACATAGAAATGTTAGCGCTAAATACGGTTTTTTTGAATGATTCAATTTTTTTCTCAGGCTTATCTGCTATAAGCCTGCAGTTTAATATAGACTTCTAAGTGTCGAATCAAGCTAATACAAAATTGATGTTTCGATTCTCTTATGCTTAGATTTTTAATTTTTAGAAAAAAATTAGTAGAATATTACATAAAATGTTCAAGTTCTTTCTTCCGAGTTATGCGCCCGCCTATTACATCGTAACGTAGACGACATTAATAGCCTCTCCGAAATATTATCGGCAAGCTCTAAACAAGTCCTAAAAATCTCCCTCTCGTCCATCCATCCCATGGTCTCCGGACTCTCATTCGTCAGGATGAAGAAAGGGACCCGAGATGCAGGGCGTTGGGGTACATGTAGGGCGTATTCCTTTAAATCCGGACCTTGAGGCTGTGAGGCGCGACCATAAAAAAATGCGCGGTGCGACGTTTGCGTTCGACGGAGAACGCGGGCGCAGGAGAGAGCGTTCCGTGCAGCAGCCAAATCATCATGGTTATGGGCGGAGCGGTGGTTATACATTGCACATGGACCACCGTGTGTGAGGTGCGCACGCATACGCGCACCACTTCGCGGTTCATTTCCACGGAACGTCGTAGAACAATACCCAAAGAAATAAGGTAGACTTCATCAACTTCGGGATCCTTTTATTCTTCTTCTTATACCGTTCGGTAGCTTTATACGATAATTAGAAAATTTTCGGTACGCACATGTCTATATTCTGCCTTAATATACCTGTTGACCTTAGTTAAGATCTCAGTTTTCTCAAAATTAACGACTTTTTCTTTTTCACCGTCTTTTCACTAACTTTTTGACATTTTCTAAGACAATAAAGACACATATGTAAAGACACATATATCTTTTTCATCGTCTTTTCAATAATTTTTTGACATTTTCTAAGACAATAAAGACACATATGTCTGAGGAACCGAATATTTTTTTCTCACATAAGAGAAGAGATTTATGGAGGATCATTTCCTTACAAGGGTCAAAACTATTTAAATGTGGTTTTTTTGTCAGAATTTTTGGCTTGACCATGATTTGGCTTGACCATTGATTTTTATTAACTTTAAAAGCCTATAAGAGAATGAGTTTTTACCGACACATTGACTTTTAACAATTTATTAGTCAGAGACAAAAGTAAGGTGTTGAATGTGTCCGATTACTGCCCTTAAAATTTTTTAGATTACTTAAGGACCATCCTGTATAAGAAATAGCAAAAAAAATTTTTTATAAAAAATGAGAGAATTTTTAACACATTGAATGTCATATCGGTCACTGGTGATAAGTGTTATCGTTATAAACTCAATAAAAATGCATAATTTGTAACAAATAACACTTATAATTCTATGTATAAATATAATTAATATTGAAGAGTAATAACCTGAAATAAAATATACTACGCACAATAATTTTGCATGATTTAACTATATTACGTAATATTTTATCGAGATGTGAATCTAATAGTAAAATTTTCAATTTAGCGCAGAGAAAAATAAATTAAAACTACAGAAGGTAAATAAGGCAGATCGGCGCAGTTATTAGCAATTTACGATTTTTATAATCTACTTTATTCTCACGTGAAACATATTATACGTTTCGGCTATCCTTTTTAGTCAGTGTCTTCAGTGACAATTAATAAACTCTTGCTCATTTTTTTAATTGCGTATCCTTCCGCGGTTGATAAGCGAAGAAATAGTCTTCAATATCTCCGACTACTGTCCATGCAGTTGAAGGGCTGCATGGCCAAACTCCAATACAATAAGACGCACAATCCGCATAGTCGCAACGATAAATTTGTATAAATAACGATATAATAATAAATAAATAATAAAAGTGTATAAATCGTAGTCCGAAATTAAAATTAAAAAGAAAAATGAACGTGACCGAGATACCGAACGTGAAAGAGATAAAACTGATTTCGTTGCACTCTACACGTCAAAATTCATGTGAATAATGAGATATACTATACATAGAATAATGAAATAACGAGAACAACGAAAAATGAATTAGCTTAAAAAATAAAGATTATCTACTCTTTTCTCTATTCTTGGGTTACCCTTGATTGAATGAAAAAAAATCTAAAAAAATTTTCATGCTTGACATGACACATTTCTTTTAATTTTGACACCTAATGACCTTTAAATTAAGCTGTTGCGAATACATATGGTTATATGAAGTTTTCGTCTTGTATCAATGAGAAAAATAACCTTTAAAATCTTTTAGAATATTTAGGACCCAATTGTCAAAGACACAATACTAAGTAAAATATGAAGGGATCGAATGGTTAAATGAATGGATTCTGGTCAAAACCTAAAAAGGAATCCGGTGTGGCAATCCCGTTTGCCACTCGTACAATCTCACTTTAGCAATAAAATAACATTGTTCGTGAATGGCCCACTAAATAACCGTTGGCACTTGGCATGCTGAATGTGTGTGAATGCGGCAATCTTCGGTTACCACCATCGGTTGATTACACTTTTTCCCGTTGTCGGTCTTCTATTGTACCACGATCCACTCATTTAGACATTTGATTTTGATTAGATTTCTTTATATTTTACCTCATACTGTGTTTCGTCTGTGTTTCGTGAGTGTCCTTTCCAGTAAATCTGTGTGAAAAGCAAAAACGTACTTGTGCTATTAAATTGGATATTCAAATTGGACATTAATCTAGCATTAACTTTGATTTTTATGAAATACAGGATAGGTAGGATACAGGTAGAATTACAAGAAAGATATTAGATTTATTTGACTAATTATAAAAGATTATATGTATATATATATATACCTATATATATATATCTATATATATGTATAGCCAAAAAATATTTTTAAAAGTTAAAACAAATAATGGGCATCGAATCAAAAATTTCAAAATTCTACGAAATAGTACGACATTATTATATTCTAAAATATTTTTTTTAAGGTATTTATCAAACATTTTTTAATATCATAAAATCGTAATTTATTTACAGGGATATGCTACCACTGAATTGTCAAGGCACGACTAACAGTACAATTAGCAGCTCAGTGAGCAACGGCGGTAGTATCCAATCTTTACAGAGTATCGATTCCGACAGTCCGAATCTCACAATGTCACCTCTGTCAACCATGGGTATGTCACCAGTCATGAATCCATGCAGTCCGATGGGTATGAGTCCCATGGGTCCTCATCATGGTTACGCTACTCCTACTCCATCATCCGTTCATACGTCACATCCTCATAACGGCGGATTGAGTCCCATGAACGACGTTAAGACTTTGTGTTACGGACGCAGTGTTTACGACACAGGTAAATTAATTATTCACAACCTTTAGAAAATATTGCTATAAGATCAGTTTCGGTAAAATTCGATACAACCTTAAAACCATCGTTGTTTGGTTTATTTTTTATCCTATTATAACGGTAGCTTAGATCTTTCATTTCAAATTTGTAGCACATCTCAGTCCAGAGTTATTAATTATCGAAAAATGCCAAAAGTGCAATTTTTAGTAACTCTTATAACAGATTTGTCAAAATCTTGACATGCTAGAGACATTTCACGCCCAAATTCGTGTTTTGTAATCAAAAATACATAAAAAAAGACTTATTACATTTCAACGTAAATTTCGTACAGTGTTATCAGCGAAACTATGAGATATACAGAAAAATGATTTTAGATAAATTTTTTATAATTTTTTTAAATACTTTATAACTGTGTATTTAGATTTTGTAGAGAATTTAATATTTTTTAAAATACTTTTATCCCCAATTATTATTTTTACAAATTTTAAATTTTTTAAAGAATAAAGATTAAAGGAAATTTTATACCAAATTCAACCATATATGTATAATAAATATCAAAATTGTTAAAAATGTTTCCATCAGAAATGCAAAAGATATTCAAAAATTCCTCCACTTCGACATATTTTCTAGCACAAATTAATAAATTGTTTCCAGCTTTTTGAAAATCGTTTGAAGTTTTGCAGATGACTTCGACAGCATTAAATCAATTATCATTGTAGTCCTAAATCCTGAATTTTATTCTTAAAAAGTGTCAAAGTCGACGAAAGAAATTTTGAACACTTTTTATGAAAAATTAAGCAGAATAAACATTAAACAACATTTACTTCAATTCATTGCTTCTTTACAAAAACGACTTCAATACCTCGTAACCCTGAAATCGTTTGAGATTGGATATACGTTTATTAAGCATTTTCGACTTAGTTTTATATGCTAAAGCCGTACCTGTTTTGCCATTAACTTCAGAGACATCTGTACAAGAATTTATTGTGTTTTTAAGTTAAGTCTTTATGTATTTTTAATTTAATTTTACATAATATGATATTATATAACTTAATATATGAAAATTTAATTTCTTTCTTTTTTTCTCTCTCTTAATTCCTAATTTTTTAACTTTACATAATCCATAGAGTTGTATATAAAAAATATTATATATTACAATTTTATACAAAATATTAGTGATTGGACGTAACGTTAATAAGTACGGATTCCTTCGTTTACTCAAACTAGTCTATTTGAAATTATCATTATTCTAATTTTTAATATTCTCAATTTTTAAGGTAAAGACGTGGAGCAGAGCTCGGTTTATTACTCCAGCCATTCTAGTATGCACCATCAGTATTATCAGCAGACTCATCATCAGATGATGTCTAGCTCCCATCATCATCACCATCATCAGCAGAGCGTGCCGGCCGGCTACGAGATCATGCTGCCGCCACCATCCATGTGACTAGCGGATTATGAGGACGATCGAAGTAATCAAGGTCTTCACAGTCAGAATGATGACGTGGTGACGCGTATACACGCCTTCGCCTGATCTCTCCGCTTCTTCTCTCGTCTCGATTCCAAGCGCACGCAATAAAGAACAGTCTATGTATATTTGGTGAATTAGTTGTTTCACAAAACAAGTGACACAATCGTTTTTAATTATTTTAATTTTATTTTAATTACTTGCCCGAGAAATGTTTACTTAAAAAGGTACCGAATGTTTTGTTACATATATATCAATGTGAACAATATAGTTTCAGGGCTGGGTAGTATCTAAGTAAAAAAATAAAAGTTAAGTTAAAAAGTTAAATAATTTTAACTTAACTTATTATTAGTTACATATTAGACTTTTAATTTTTAACTTAATTTAGTTACATTTTATCGGCAACTATTAACTTTTAAAGCATTAAAAATGTAACTTCAAAAAAGTTACATTTTTAGTGCTTCTTTTAAATTCAAAATAAAATACTTATAGTCTGGCCGCGGGAAGAAATCACTGCTCGCAGATCTTCTATACATTAAATTATGTTAGAAGTCCTTCGAAATCGGTCCTCTTTCCGTGGCTCGACAGAAATAAGTGTAACAAATATACACTTTATTTTAGAAACTTTATTTAGAAATAAAATTTTAAAATGAAAATTTTAACTTTTAAATTTTCAATTACTTTTTTTATTAACTTAACTTTTAATTCAATTAATTTTATGCTGGACTAACTTATATCTTAACTAATTATAAGTTAAATTTTTAAGACTGTTAACTTTAACTTAACTTACTTAAAGAAATATTATAACTTACCCAACCCTGTATATTTTATAGATGCCACGTTTAAACAAATATAATTTCTTCTTTATTGTATAACTCCGAGAGTTTAAGAAACACTGAAACTAAATCCATTTTAAAGTGAGAAGGTACACGGTGACTTTTTCAATGATCTTTTCAAGCAATTTGTATGTCTATTGATGCAGCGATAAAACACGATAAAAAGTGATAGATAATTTATATCAAACATATATGAGAAATCTAAAATTGTTATTACTTAATTTTTATTAATTAAAATAAATTATAATTATTAATTGTTTTATAATATTAATATTATTACTAATATTAATAACAATATTAATATTATAAAACTATTAATAATATATAAACTATATATGACATTGTAATTATAAAATTACAGCTGTAAAATAAAATGTAAATCAATGTTCGTATTAATCTGAACATTTTTAATATCATCTCTAAATATGTCTTCTTGAATGAAAATTACCGTGTAACTCAAATAACAAGATCATGTTATATATGCAGAATTCGGAGTGCAATCGAATTTATATCACGTAGCTATGGAACGAGCGAGTCTTAATCAATGAGAAGACGAGATCATAAATGTAAAAGGGAAGGAGATAAAAAAACTGATTTTATTTCGCGCACCTTTCTTTAAAGTATGTCCTATAGGACATATTTAGTATGAAGCTATAGCTTCGTACCAAAATTTCTCTCACATAAATATGTCACTATATTTGAGGGATTTATTTATATATTTAAACATTTTGTAATCACGAAAAATGTGCGCTTTACAAAAAATAAAATTAATTTTTTAAATGCTTGTAAATCCAAAGACTTCAAGACATAATTGTAAGAATTTTAGTATAATTTTTTTAAATATATTTCTTTCTTGTGTCAGTCGCGGATTAATCGCCTTCTATCAATGAAAATTATATAATAATTAATTGTAAATCTCTAATTTCGACTTCTCTGAATGCCGAGGAATTCAGAGAATTTCTTTGTTTTAATTTAATATCTTATTTCTTATAAGATATATTGAATATGCGAGTGAAAACAACCGGTAGTGAATGTAAGAAAGATGCTTATTTTGTTAGGTGTACGATATTTTTTGACGTCCTAAACGTATGTAAACGTATTACGTGCTATTGTAAATTATTGCAACAAAACTACAGAATTTGTAGTAATTCTATAACGAAGCTTCTGGCAAATTATGATGAATCGTAAAAAGTGAAAAAGCAATGAACGTGTAGCGCAGCTGAGAAAAATCATGCTGCCTTATACTTTTCTTTTTTCACAATTGTATATATACGAGTAGATAATATACGGATTATGTATGTAATGTATATATTGCTATAAAAAAATAACAATGTATTATGGATTTTTAATAAATAGACCTGCGTGTTCATACACCCATCCACACACACACACACACACAGACACGCACACGCACGCACACGAACACGCACACGCACATAAACATATAAATCATACACGCGAGTACTAATCGTACGCTGCTTCTCATCCCTGCTTTATTTTGTAAGAAGTAAACACAAAGCTGTATCATTATCAATTTACATATATATACATAAATATATTATAAATGCTTTATGTAAAATACATATTCCTCCAAACATTGTGCATTTTCTTTAAACCTCAATTTTTTTATTAATTCTGGAGCAAGTTTTTTCTCAATTGCATTGTTTTAAATATTTTTTTATAATTGTTTTAATCTATAATGTCAAAATGACAACGTTAATAGACATTAAAAGATTTCGCGGTTTGTTCAAATTCTGTTAAAGTTTATATTAATTTATCTGGAAAACACGAGAAGGAATATATTAAAACTGTATTAACAATCGAAATAGTAGGTTTCTTCAAGGAGTATTTCTGTATGTACAGTTGATAAATTCGCAATCTGGGAAAAGAAACTGCAAGATAACGCAAAGGATATCAAGGCTAATGATACTTAAATAATAAAAATAATTTTTATAAAATAATCAGTTACAGTATCTTTAATTTGTAAAAAGAAAGTAAAGGAAAGAAACAGGAAGAGATTTTTAACGTTCGAATATTATTAAAGATTTTAATAAATATTATCTTTCTCATTATATATTATCTCATCGATAGTTTACATTTTAATATTATCTCTTCAGTACAAAGAAAATTTACGGTAGCTTTTAATTATAAATGAATAAATAAACAAAAAATGTGTTTGCTAAGAAAACCATATTATATATATATTTATTTCTATTAGTGATATGGCGATATACATAATTTCAATGCGTCCGCAAAAGACAAAAAGAAAAGATGATCAAAATCTCATGTTTTTCATTGAATTTCCGATTACAACATCACATATCAACAATTTTATTTAATCTCGATTTATTTAACATACAAGAGCTGTTTCTTAACATTGCGCGTCCAGTATGTATAGCTGTATAATGTACGTATATATTATAAGTAAGTCTAAGTTACATTGATATGATCACGTTACGGGGTATTTGTACAAAGAGCGCACAAGTACAACTACTCGATTTGTTCGTAACTGCATTCAAAAACCGGTCATAACGTTCGATTTAATTAAGAAACTGTCAATTATTTAATCTATTCTCTTTGTTGTAACGATAATGATCCTGATGTCTTTTTGGATGTAATCACAAAAGAGCGCACGCGAGTAGTATGACTTTAGCTTTTATTATCATTTAATTTCTTTAATCGAAAAAATTAAATTTCTTAAGTATATATCGGTACCGTGTTACAACAATAAATATTCTCAAGATCTGATCGTATCGCGTTTTTGAATATTTATAAATGCCAAAAAAATTCAGGAATAAAGAATTGTTTTAAATTTTTGCAAAAATAAGATTGATTAGATTTAAGAACGAATTGTATTTCTGCTTTGTCAAAATAATGAAAAATATCCGCATTTTTCAATCATCACTTTATATATTTTTTTCCAAACGCCCTAAATATTACGCTTCGTTCTCTTTTATGCAAATAATTGCGGTTATCTAGCGCGGAATATAAAACATGTTCCCATCGTACATTCCGTGTATAATGTCTTAAGTTAAAAATTTTCTATATAAATATGATCAATTTTTATGAAGGATATTTCATGTTTTTCAATGATGCAAATAACGATTTGAAATTTCATTTCGTTTCAATGGCAGATTTTATATCGGTGGAATCGATCGACGTCAAACGTGATATTTGTGTTCCTCGTAATTTTTCGCCGCAAACGACCGCGATTTGCCTCGTTTTTTGTCCGACAAGCTTGACAAAAAAGCAAGCCACGTTTAATCCGCTCCTTCCCGGCGCGATTGATTAAATGGCGTCATTTACCTCCCCGTCGAGGGTTGAAACCGAAAGTCAGGGATAAATCGAATACGTTGGACCGGCGTCGCAACACTAGATCACATACTCCGTGGACGCGCGTATACGTATACGTTATAAAATTTCTCGGGAGAGTCGTGAATCTTTTTCCTTTTTTCTTTTTAATTGCAAAGCGCAGACGAGTGTCCAATTCCCGTTTATCACAAATTTTATTGTATGCATTGTCCGCTTGGAATCATCGCCAAGAACCGACTGCGTGTCTGCTAAATTATTACTACTATTGTTATCATTAAGTGTTATTGTTACTGCCGACGTTATTATTATTGTTAACATCCTGCATGTACGATAACAACGAAAGAAATAATCCTTACAGGTATATATACGCTATCCGGGTTCTGTCTCATCGGTATACTACGTACATATTGTCTCTGAAGTACATATACACGTGCGAAATACAGCCTGCGGTTTATGGACAATAAACGTATATTAAGTATGCGCGCACGTGTTTACACGATTACACGTGTATGTATAAATAAGTCTAATGTAGGCTATACGGTTATACATACGAGAGATATATAGGACAAGTCACATTGAAAAAATATATGTATGTGTTTTAATTAGGGAGAGGAAGAAGACGAGCTACGTGCGTTTGTGTAAGCACATGGATATGTATGGTTCATCAGCGGTGGCAAGGGATCAAGTTGTTCGGCCGTGCAATAAGACATATATAGTTCGAAGTAACTTCCCTTCTTCGATGAATTCTCCAATTCTAATCACGTTTACATTGTCTCCATATCAGCCTGATTTTTATTATTTCCATCCATTTTTATCTTTCGAATTTCCTTGTTTTCGTCTCTTTTCTTTATCCCTGTTTATACATTTCCACAAGCATCCCGTGCACCGTACGTTATCTTATCTGCTGATCATTGTTGTTTCCGCACGCTCCACCGCGCAGCGTGAAATATGTACGAACAGGAGAGGTGTGTCTATCTAAGCGTGCTGTTAGTTAGCATCCGAAAATAATTCGGGTTTACCACCCGAGAATTCGCAAGCCGCCGGAGAACGAACTTCCGGACGTGTATGTACAAGCAACCGAGAAGTTACGGAACGTAATCGTGTATTATGTAACGTTATCGCGATCCGCGCACCGGGATACCTGTCGTTTAGCATCGCGCCGAGCGCAAATCTTAAAGTCGATCGATCGTGCCGCGACAGAGTTTCGAAGAGACCGAGGGCTCTCTCGCGTCGTTTTAATTTCATCTTAATCTAAACTTTTACGATATATGTACATGTACCTCCTTCTTCCTTCGCGTGCTGCGGTCGCGGGTGCGATGATTTCATTCCTATGACAACTGAATTGGGAATTCTCATCGGATATAAATATTACACGTTGTACTCGTGACGAGTATATAAGAATGAGAGTTTATATTAATAAAATAAAACGTATAATATAGGAACAGTCTAATAACACAGTTGTTAACAGCTATTAATCTACGTATTAAGTCTATAAACTTGTTCTTACCGCGATAAGGCGGTTTTTAAATAAATCTTAGATAAATTAGGAATTAGTACCTGGAAGAAAAAATTCGAATATATACGTTGAAGGAATAGACGGAAAATGAAATGACGTTGAAACGAATTTTCAATAAAATAAGAATATAAAAAAAATAATAGAAAATATATTTGTTTTTACTTGGTAAGAGATATCCGATAATCGCTTCGAATCTGCGAGTTTGAATATCCACATGCAAAAAAAAAACGAATACTTTTTACTTCGTATAAACATTCATTAATATAATATGAGATAATAATGGTGGTCCAGAGATCAAGGGAACTAATACTACGGTGTAGACCTGTCTCTTTTATGATTTTTTTTTTTTTTTCATTTAAGTTAGAGTCCTACGATGGGTTAACATTAATACATTTATTCTTATATTAATTAATCGTAATTACGCTACGTTTTTATATTATAATTTACAGGTTACGCAATGTGTCATATTAAGTTAAGGGATTCAAGAGGATTCGGCAAACGTATTACGAGGTTGGTGCGAATTGATGGTTCTCTTTTGCTTCTTCTTTTCTCTTTCTCCCTTTCAAAGTTCACAACACTCACTGCCGCTTACAAATAATACTGAAAATCTACTTCAAAGTATTTTCAGCCGCACCCAAAGAGAGAGACTTCCTTACGCAGCATCGTGCGCAACATTCCGCAACATTCTCCGCTCCTGTCGGCATTCGCTTTAACATCGAATTAGCGAGATGTTAACAGCAGTTTCACGCGCCTACGTCTGGCAATGAATTTTCCTTGTAAGACTATCGACGAGTTGCAAAAATCATCCGTATAGCTATTAACTCTTAAAGGAATCTTTTGTTTATTCATAAGAACAGGAAAGATTTAGTATATGCTGGAATTTAATAGAATTCTTAATAAACTTTATATATAATTTTAGAAAAATTTTTCTAATTTTTTATACGATGCAATATTTTGCCATCTATTTCTTTTTTCTATGTCTATAAATAATTAATAACCTCAATTTACAGATAAAAGATCCGTTTAAGAGTTAACGATCACGACACGTCGTATAATCAGAATAATCGTCACGTAAAGTTTCGCGAAATCTTGTCGGCGATCGTGTATAAAACAGTCTTAGCGAATCGAAAATTTGCTTTTGCACATCGCTCGTCGACAAGCGCGCGCTCTCTTTGGGGATCAACAACAGTCTTTTACAAAGGTACGATTTTCTCGTTCCGATGCACCGGGGTGTCGTACACGGGCACACACTTGTAATATTGCGGCGGATACGACGCATACGATGCTTCCGAGGGTGACAGACGGCCACGGAATCGGCTGCGCACGATGTGGATTATCAGTAGCAGACACAGCAGCGCGAGTACGACGATTAACGTAATCGGCACTGTGCCCCAGCCACGGCTGGTAATTTGATTAATCATGTCGTTTTCCTTAATCGTCTGGAACAAATGTAATAACGATAATTTTTAGATTGACAGTCTTTCGATAGACTTGTGTCAATAATTTCATTTTTCGTCATTCAAACACAATTCAAACATTCGCAAATATTCCGACATATAATTACGGAAACAAATTACATATTTAATGTTAAAATATGTATAATTAATATCGTATAACTGAAAAGAACGGGTTAAAGGAATATGATATAAAACTCACAGTAATCGGGCATGTGGGGCAACAAGTACCCGGTTTCGGTGGCAATGGATTAGTGCAGGCCACCGAGCAGATGGTTTCTTTACAATTAAGTCGTCCACCAGGCTCGCAAGTGCAAGTGTTGCAGCTGTTCGGATGCCAAGTCGATCCCTCTGGATGTGTCTCGTTTAAATGGTCCATGCACGAAGCTCGACAGCGACATATCTGCGAGGAGAAATCCATCAGTGCGCTTAATAATCGTTGTACCGATATTTCAAAAATGCCCAGCTTTTTATACTTTTTATACTTTTATATTTAAATTATTTTTAATTTATTCATTCTATTTTTCTCTTTTTATTTGTTCCGTGCGTAAAACAATACAAGAGATATTGGTATTAGGGAGCATTGGCACTTACGGGACAGCCGCGCTTGTTCGTCTTGTAACCGAAGCTGCACCTCTTCCTGCATCCGACAAGCGGCGGACAGCCAGCAGTGGGTGGCTTGCACTCGCAAAAGGTGCAGTCGTTCTCGTCCATGATGAGTTCGCAGTGAAGGTCGCACTTGACCTCGGGGCAGATCCTTTTGTCGTTCGTGGTATCCGGGGCGGTGACATTCGGCGACGGATAACGCGATGGCGTCTGACAAGCGCATACCGGGCAACCGTCCTCGTCCTTGACGAGGTCGCAGTTCAGCCCGCAGTGCGGCAGTTCCGGGCAAACTTTGTAATCTTCCGGTAGCACGTCCGGCACGAGGTCGACCTCCTGGAGAAGACGAGAGTCGTCAGTGTTCGCGAAATAGAAGCCGGGAGCTACCATTGCTGAGAGGAAACCGCCGGAATTCCTCTTATTCGCGAACTTCGTCTCGCGCGCGATGATTCCGAGAAGAAAGCTTCTCCAGCTGCTGGTATGTTTCAGAGATAAGAGAAACTGTGTCTTTGCCTTAGCTAGGTTACGACTGAAAATCCGTGCAGCGGACGGTTGTTGCGGATGGTTGCATTTAGGTAAGGTTGATAGGGAATGTTTCGTGCAGGTGGATGAGGAGATACTATGTGAGAGATTGCATTATCATCGTAGGTAATCGTCAGCCAACCCCGGAGCTGTTCTTGTTTGTCATATCGTATTCTAGATTGCATAGTTTTGTGTTTGTATTATAATATCTTGGATATTATATGTCTACACACCCTATTAGAAAATTATTTCCAAACAGATTTATTCAATAAAAATAAAAATGTTGATTAAATGTAAAAAAATGTAATTATTTTAATGCAACTTTTGTAACGTTATTTTTCTATATATTTCCTATTTTTATTTTATATCTTGGATGTTAAATAACATGGTCTAACATTTAAAGCTACTTTTAAATTTGTTCAAAATTATCCATAATTATATTTCGCATTCTTACCAAATCATCGGCGCATTCGCAGATGGGACAATTATTCTTGTCTGTTCGAAAGCCGTGGTAGCATTTCATCTTGCAGTCGTCTATTTTGCAAGACTCGTCAGGGCGATCAAAGGTCCTGTTCGTCAGCGGTGGACAGTGAGGGCAGCATTCGCCTGGATCGGGTGGTATCGCGTTCTCGCAGGACTTGCACATGGTCGTTTGGCAGGACGCGATTCCGTCCTCGTTGCAGATGCAAGTGATACAGTCGTTCTGTTTCCACTCCTCACCAAGTTTCCTCGAGACGCCCTCGTGAATGCAGTTCTGCGGTTTCTCTTCAGCCTTCACCCAGGAAATCGGATCTACAAAAGATAACGAATAAAACGGAAATTCGATAAATCGATATACATTGACGTTTCTGTATACGTAGGAATACATTTTATTTTTGAACGAGTAATGTCCATTTTTTTCCTCTAATGTAGATAAACTTTAATATCGGTTTAATTTACTTTTTATCTTCTAGTTTTGAAAATTAGAAAAAGGTAAAAAACAAGTTAAATTGAGATTAAAATTAATCTACATTGATACAAACGAGCATAAATAGTATAATAAAAATAACGATTAACAAATTTTTCCATGAAATACTAAAGAAAATAAAGAATTGTAATTTATACGGATTTAATCTATACATGATCCATTAGAGAAAAGCAAGAGTAAAAAACTTACAGGTATTCTTATCACCATATCTCATGTAAAGTATCACTTAAATATCGGGTAAAAGAAATATTTATGGATATTTCTGATAGTAGAACTATTAAGCCGTTCCAACATCATTTCCTCCCTGAGATTTTAGTGATACGCTAAAAAATATAGGAAATATTTTCTGAAGATAGTTTATAAATAACTCATAGCACCGCCGCCGGGAAGCGTCGCTAACCCAAATATGGTAGTTTTGAGAGCGAACGAGGGAAACTTGGGGGAGCGAGTGCCTCGGTGTTTCCCGGAGTTTGCGAAGTCTCGCATAAAAATTGTTGCGACGGATTTTTCGACGTTGACGCGATCTTCTCGCACAAACTCAATCGCGTTTTTAACAAATCCTTCAATCTTGGCGAACAAATTTCTCTAGAGCCCGACGAAGAATCGTCGCGTTATTAGCAAGGTACCAGGTTAATTAGGCATACGAGATTACGAGCGCGTATAATCGTCGACCGCGCGCGCGTTTACGCGCTCCACTTCGACGATCAAGTCATTATTCGGCGATTTTCCAGTGGTGACAAGCACTCGTCCGGTAATCATCAAAGCGCCGGAAATTGCAGAATCTCATAAAGATTTGCAATCTCGCTTAATATTCATAGCGCCCTTAACACGCGCACAAAGTTGTCTTACGCCTCTCGTCGCCGGTTAATAACTCGCGAAAATTTGATTATCTACGACATTATTTCGTTACACGGACGATCGGGGAGGGATCGTATCGTTGCCATTAAAGCTGTCGAGCGTTCTCGATGTAAAACACCGCGATTAAGCTTCCCGCGATGACTTCGCTATTCACGCGGGCGTCGTATTTCGCTTAGAGCGCTTTTATTTATGCGCTCTTCTCTCTCTTCTCTCCTCTCCCTCTTTACACAACCGAGTGCCTGTACGTGAAATTTACATGCCCAAGTGCGCTTCAGCTGGATAGTGAAACCCTTGGGCGCTGATCTTTTCTGCATGAGACAATTCTATACGCGCGATGATTTTAAGTTGCCACGTCGGCTGCATTGATAAGAGACGAACTTGTCGTCGCGTCGAAAATGTCATGTGCATTATAATCAGGTAAGTGCATTGTTCCATCTTGTAAAAAATTCAATTTTCTCGCACGACTCAACGGCTGTAAATATAAGCTGTGGATGCTGCATTTGCGATCCTCCGCGCCCACGTGCGTGTCGCCAGCCGAGAAATCCTCGATTATTACCTCGTTTATATTAGGCGTCGATTTTATGGCGCGTATAGGTATCTGCTCTCTGCATCGCGGAAAGACGCATGCGGGTCAGACAGTCGACCCGTGGATGCAGTACTATGTTCTACCCTCAGCCGTCATTTACGAGCGTTCATTCATAACGCCTTCTGAACTTTAAAGTGCGCGTTCTCATGAAAAATCGGCTCGGTAATGCAAAGAGGCAAAAACAATTTTCGTGAGCCTCCGCTAACGTGCTGCCGGGCGGCCGGGCGAGCTCGTAGCTCCCCATTATTTCCTTGTCGCAACACACGTACAGACATACGTTCGCGTTGAAAGGGGAAAAATTTGCACAAATTTTTTTCATCGGCTACATCGCTCGTCGGCTGACTGGCTGGTTGGCTGGCTCTGGTTGGCTGTCAGTGATTCCTCGCGTAATACGTTTCCCCCGCCGTTTCATATATAGCTTACACCGCCGGAAAAAAGCTAAATTCGTGAGCTTTTGTAAGAAATATGAAAGAGCGGGTGTTTCCTTTATGATGCCCAAAGAACTTTTTTTTCCGCGGTTTCATTATTCTAGACGTTTCATTATCCTTTGTAATCTGCACTGCGGCAAGGGGACGATATCGACGGCCTAAATTAAGGGCAATAATAAAAGCGCTGTTGTAGAAAATATTAAAGATATAATCTCTCTTAGCAAAGAGAACGGAGGTTCGAGTAGAAAGATGTGCTAAATGAAGAATTGTAAGGTCTATGAGCTGCGAAACGAATTTCCGATCCAATATCGTAAACCCTTAGGAAAAATTACGCTTGAATTAATATTCCGGGCCGACGGAATGGAAAATAATTACGCGGAAAAACGTTCGCGACGAATCAATTGTAAATATCGTTAACAGCTTCGATTAGGACACCAAATCAGTCGCGAAATAATTATTTTTGTAATTAACATAATAAAATGTAATTAACATGTAAAATACACCTTTGCAGCGAAAATCGAAGTGAGAGAACATCTATCTGTATAATTTAATCCGGTTGTATCGCTATTTACCTCAACGCGGTATCAGGGTTTACGTCAATATTTATTATCGCGTGTACTTTTCGACGAAAGCGTATTAATTAAACGAGGCATCAACTATGTACGCGTGACCGATAATGCGGACTATGGGCTAATGAATATTGTTAACAAGGTAGAACGCTGTTTAACTGTCGCGTACCTGTTTAAACACCGTCCTGTGCGATACAGAACCGGAATGAATTTACCGTATGATGTAAAATGGTATTTAATTGCCGAGAATTTGATCGATAGAAAGAGACCCGCGATATCCGAGAGCTATTTAATCGATCGAATACATTCGAACGTATTTAAATATTCCGCGTATTTAATTTTTTATTTCTGCAATCGAATATATTTTAATCATTCCGCTCGCAAAAGCTGCTTAAAACTCAGCATTTATTGAGTATGACATCGAGGCAACGCGTTGTCAGATAACTTTTAAATACGAAAATGGCGAAGCATACTGAAAGTATAACCGAATGCAATAAATTGATATCATTAAGAAAGCCAAGAAGAATAATTTTTTGTAATAGTAATGTTTTTACAATAATAATGTTTCTATTGTAATGATTTGTACTAACTATAGCGTGACTGTGGTGAAAATATTATTAAATTTTAAAACGGGCACGGAGCACTATTAAATTTTAACAGAAAGAGAGAGAGAGAGAGAGAGAGAGAGAGAGAGAGAGAGAGAGAGACACACACAGAGAGAGACAGAGATTTCTCGAGATAAGAATGACTTCATTAAAATTCAACAGGTAGATCGAAAGTTCTGCAGCGAGAGCGGCGACAGTGTAACTTTAAACGTCGTAACTTAAAAACCGCCGCTCGCTGAAATATCGCATTTGAGCATTATCTCTGCTTACAATCTGCGCGACTAGCATTTATAATGCTGGTAGATTGTAGAATGAATTTGAGAAAATAATGGTAGCGTTGGTATTTAGAAGACTATTTAATTCCCATTTTTATAAAAACTATGGAGAAGTTTATAAGATAGTCTTTTCTTGTTATATATGTATTATGCATCCATAATATCGCGCACGCGCGGTGTGTGTGCGTGTGTGCGTGTTAAAAGCAGCAGGATTTATATCGCTGAATTAAAAAATGCACTTTATAACACCAAAATTACTGGAAACTTCTGAGAACTCCTTGGATTTCAAGCAACAAGAGAGAGAGAGAGAGAGAGAGAGAGAGAGAGAGAGAGAGAGAATTATTTTCTTCGTTTTATTGTAATAATGTCTTCTCTCTTCTGCGATCTCATTATTCTCGTCATATGTTTAACATATATACATTTCATCTCCTTCTGTCCTTTCCTCTCTCTTTTGGTAATGGAACGTGGCGCATCCACAGGAAATGCGTTGATTACGGATCGAGGAAGTCCTTCGTGCCGATATTTGAAGTACATTGAGGCTATAAGCTCAACGAACGAGCTTCCCTCGTCAGATTGCAATTCGAGCATCCAATAGATGGGAAGAGAAGGGGAGAGAGAGAAAGAGAGATATGGAGGAAGACAGATGAAGGGGGGGGAGGGAGAGCCGGGGGAGAGAAAAGCAGATTCCCAAGATATCGATCCGATATACAGCGTATTCCGCGCGCCATTCCTACCGTCTGACAGGAGCCAGCCTCGATTACGACCTTTCGTAATTACCTGAGGGTCTGCAGTCGTGAAGGGGGCAACAGCTACCGGGTGTCTCGGGCTTGGCCGCCCGCACCTCAAACGGTCGTTGACCAAGTCGGCACTTGGGCAGCGGACACGTCGGGACGCACTTGCAAATGCCATCGTTCGTCAGGACGCTATCCTCAGGACAGAACGACTCGGTCCGACGATGGTAATCTACAAAATCGGTGTGATTGGACGCCACGAACTTGTGTTAATCGACTCGTTAAATGAGAAAGGTGCACTCTATTTCTATATGCTTATTACGTTAATTATTGTAAGGCAATTTATAAAATACGGTACTTATATTTCTTAACTGTCGGTAAAAACAAATATATTTTTAACTTTACGAACGATAAAGTCAATGTTGCGTTCTATTGGCAATATAAGGCTTAATATTTTATTTTCGAGATTTTATTTATCTTCAGTAAATATTCAGTAGATATATAAGTGTTTCATCTTAGCTGTCTAAAATCAACATTATCATCAATCTAACGTTTTTCAAACGGCCCGGTTTAATCAAAGAAAAAGCGCGATATTTACACCACTATCGTCATATCATTTTCTTGGTTCCGCAACAGTTCGATCTTCCACGCGCACGGCCATTCGTTACACTCGGCAAACATTATTTTCCACCGCGAACACGGTCCCTTTTATGGATTCTATTACCTGAGGGAACGCAGTTGTAGCGCGGGCAGCAGTTACCGGGGGTCCCAGAAAATGATCCCCTCACTAGCATCGCCTGCTGACCCGGACGGCACTTGTGGGGTGGACAATCCGCACATTTGCAACCGCCATTCTCGTTCGGCACGCTGTCCTGCGGGCAGCCGTCGACACTGTGCGCGGCTCCTTGAAACAGAAAAATCGCCAGTGAGATTAACGTCAGGTCCAGAATTCCCGGGGACGGTCGGCGATATGTCCGACGAAGGACGGCACCGTTAAAGCGCTCCACGTCGAAAGATATCTCCGTCCCGGGGTGTTGGATACTCCGGGATTCTTCTCCAAACGCTTGAAATTGCGCCAGGCTATTCGGTGTACTTTATTATCAATGGTACTTTGCACCAATTTGCTGTCATACGGAGTGCCCGAGAATTACGGCCATTACTTTCGTATATTCCTCGACCTTTAGAGAAAATCGCTTATCTTTGGCAGAAATATTAAGCATACAAATAGCATCCGAGTTTCGAGCAGTAATTCTACAAAGATTATTTTAATTATTTTGATTTTTAATTCAATGATATGTAATATATTCATGGAATAAGGTCAGGAGCTCCAAGAAAATATGTATGTTATTAGCAGGAGCTTATTCTCAGATGATATCTATTCCGATTTCTATTCATTATTCACTAATTGAGTTTCATATTAACGACAGCGACTCGTTCTTTTTTGTCGCCCAAAATAATAAATATAATGACGGCAGTAATTTTCTGAAAATAAATTTTGCACGCGATTTTCTCCGCCCCGAATGAATCTTTTAAACCCCTTCCCATTAATAACCTGACAGCAAATGCTCTGTAATTATGTTGATATATGTGACAGGCAAACGTGTGCGCCGGGTCTATGTGAAAAAGATGTCGGTTCTTCTGTGCGGACCGCTGCACACCAGTGTGTTACGAGTTATACCGTGTGTACCAGTGACATTAATATAAATTCCCAAATGAGTAAGGAAAAGAGATATATCCTTGTCAGAGACGTGGCGAGGATCGATTATTTTATTCAGCGGATTATCCCCCGACCGAAGATACACCACGCATTGTCCCATATGTGTTCGCGGAGATTCCGTCGTGCTGGAGATACGAAACGAGAAAAATAGCGAGCTTGATGGATGCCAAACCGGAAATCTCGGAGGTATGCGATGCGCTGAGGTATAAAGAGAATGATAAGCGGAATATGAAGATAGTGCGCGAATTCACTATTCATTTTACCGGCGCATCGGTAAAATTCCATTCCCGGCAGTTTTATAAACGAAAGCGGATTATTTTCTAACGAATTTTTTAATTTTATTTGCAATCGCGGCGCCGCGGGTCTATTTGTTTTTTTTTCTCTTCGTGTGGGAATAAATACTCAACGTAAAAGTCTCGACGAGACTTATCGTAAAGACGTCTGAAGTTAGATATTCAGAGACGATCGTATTTAATTACGAGATGACTGTAAATTCTCAGAACTCTATCACACGCAAATGTTCCTAACGTGAGTCATCGTTGTCTCATACATATTAAATGTGTTTGTTTGCATATAGAGATAATTTCCTGCAGATTACGTTCGTGTGGTCTCAGGTTGATCTTGAAAGCTCAGCGAATTGTATTGTGAAATGGCCACAATTAGAATTCTCGTGTCGTCCATAATTTTCTAATCAATTGTTGTATTTTAATTTAATTATTCGTTATATTGTGTAGTTTATTGTAACATTATTGCCGCGTTATAAAATTAATTAAAAAATTTTCAAATTTTCATATCATACTAAATTACTTGTAGAATATAAAATTTTACTATTGATTTTACCACACGAGATATATCGCATACGACATTCTGATAAAAAAGACATTGCAAGTATGCATAACTGCGAGCGACATCGGAGTCTCTTAAAGTTACATGATATCGCAACAACGAAAAACCAGATGTGGAAGAAATACCACAGAGTCAGAGAGAAAAGAAAAAGTTTAAACTTGTCCTTTGTATAGATTCGGGAAAGTAGAGTTCGTATATGTACATGGAGAAGACACTTCCTTGTTGTAGCTGTTAAGGAAAGCGGAATATTCGATCCAGAAATTTTTAGAATCATCCTGTAAACGCGAAACTGCAGGAAGAATCCCGCGAGACAAACGCGAATCTTTGAAAGGAACCAAAAATTCAGTCACATAAAATATGGTAAGAAAAGTCGTCATACGAAATACTTTTGCAGAGAAGAAGGTCGGGCAAAAACAATCGCAATTCAGAGAATAAAAAGAAATTAGCTTTCACAATTAAAAGTTTTCCCTCTGAAATTTAAGAAAGAGGATTCTCTCAAATTCTCTTCTTTAGCATAGCCTAATGGACCTTAATTCTGCCCGTGAAAGTTTTATATCGAACGTCTCGCTCATACTTTTGGGTAGTCTATAAAATATACATCTAAATAATACTTTCATCTTTATGATTAACCGCCATTTCAACGACACATAATTATTTTTAACATCAAAGAGGCCCTTACTAGCGTTCGTCACACACATGCCAAAAGTCTCGTCGAAATCGGCGATTGCGGCTGATTCTCGTATCCGTTGGATGAGTCTGCACATCCTCTGGAACGCGCAATCCGCTACTCCGCGAGAGGAGAGATCGATGACTTAACAGCAAGAACGCCGTGTGCATGATGCACTCACAGTGCATTTCGTGTCACGACCAGTCTGTCGTCCGTTCGTTCTTCGCCGTTTTGGCCCGCTGACATGACAGAAACGAGAAGATACGATCTTCTTCTTCTGCCGGTTGCACGCAGCCTCTTTGTGTTCGGCTTTCGCAATTTCGCGCCGGAGATTTCGGAGCTGGATAAGTCCCGTTCTCGTTACCGCCGCCGCCGGCGAGAAACGGCGGCGAAGAAACGAATAAAACGCGCCTTTCGGTATTCGACGGCTTTCGGCTTTCGGCTTTCGTGACTGAAGGGTACGTCGGTCAAAGGTTATACCGCGGCGAGTCCTTTAACCGAAAAGGCTACGGAGGTCTCTTTCTCTTTCCCTTTCTCAGTTCGCGAAAATTTCTCTGTTATCTCTCTCGGCGATCAAAAGACAATATACATTGGATTTTATAACGTCTGTTTGAAGTCACTGTTTAACGCTCAACTGTTTGGATGCTCTAAAATCTTTTTCAGAAAAAGAATATTTTAGATTTTATTCATTTCTGTGTATTTTGCTATCATTTTTACTTCACAACTGTTTTTGCATTAGGATGAGGTTGAAAATTATTATTGTAATTTCCTTTATCAACAAAAATTTTTTACATACAGATAAAGTTAAATAAAGTTTATGTATTGTATCTTAAGCTGCAAAGAACAAATTTTCCCGTAAAAAAAAATGAAAACTTTTGGGCGAATTTAATTAAATCTATTTGATTAATTTTATTTTTTCTTTTTAAAAAATATACTTTACTTGTAAAATACTGATCATATAAAAAGATCTTATATAAATATTAAATTATATCAAATGATTGTATAACTAATTTATTATTGAATTCTCTCAGTAATATGACAAGCGATATAAACATTAATTCAACTTGAATTTTATTCATTCAATTTTTTTTTGTAGCTTAGTGTGTACTGTAAACCACAGGAAGACTTGTATTAGTCATAAGATAGATGACGGTCTAAGATATGCAAAAATATCGAGTTCAATTTAAGATTCCCCGAGGCTTAATACAGAAAGTCGTGGTTTATATTCCTCGATCGAGATCGGCTCATAAACTTTTGGAAAATACAGAAATTTCAAATGCCCGTAAAAACGAACTCGTTGTTCAAGGGTGATTCGAAAAGATCGAGCCACGCGATAGGGTGAGTGCTTTCCTTTCTGTCCTTACATTCTGCCATACTCCTATTTTTTCAAGAATTCTCGCCCACGGGATCGATCGACGTGTTCTTATCTATATATTTAAAATACCTTCCGTATTTTAAACATTCCTTAGGCAGGTAGCGCGCCTAAAGGCACGCGTAAATCGGCACAAATCGCGCCATAAAGATATCAAAACTGAATAAACTGAGAAGTAATCGGCGAAATTAACTTTAAAGGATAAAAGATAAGGCGAAGAAGGACGGGTGAAAATTAGCTTTTGCTTCGGGGAAGCAGTTTTGGGAAACGAAGCAAAATCCATGCAGTGGAATCACGATTCGCGCGACGAATCTCTGCGATACGATCGACATGCCAGCTGATTTATTTCAGCGACGTGTACATGCGACTGTACGATATACCTTCGTGAAACGACGAAGGTGAATGAGGAGAGGAAAGTGGATAATTTCCTGCGAAAAATAACATCGTGCGGTGCCCACGAAATGGGCAGGCGCCATGAGGAGGAAGTCTCTCCTGATTGCTGCCCCCCCGTTGCTCCTTCGACAGTGACGAATGACTGACGAAGGTTCGTTTTGTATTAATAATCGCGCGCTCACACTCCGGACACAATCTTCCTCCAGGAAGCATATTCTCGATTGAGTATACGGTATCGTTGAGTGTTATCGTT
The DNA here is from genome assembly GCF_000956235.1 of Wasmannia auropunctata. NCBI lineage: Eukaryota > Metazoa > Arthropoda > Insecta > Hymenoptera > Formicidae > Wasmannia > Wasmannia auropunctata. Next base: position 4,317,742 of record NW_012026784.1, read on the forward strand.
ATACACGAGCGTTGTACACGAAATAAACGAAAAGTTCGAAAAGGGACTATAACGAAAAATTGCATTAAAAAATTGTATAAAATACTTTCTAATCAATATCACCTAATTATTTTTTTAACAAAAATATTATAGAACGAATTATTTTATTACTTTTAAATATAGTATAGTTTACAAATGAAATAACATTAATATTAGACGTACACAAAATTATATATCAAATATAATTTAGTAATCGACAAGAACGGACTGGACTGACCGCAACTGTTATATGCAGTCCATGTTATACGCACTGTTATTTGCGAAAACATTGAAAGAAATACTATTCGCCATAGAATAATTACATCGTCGAAAACAATGCCAAACGGAAAATATATGGCTCGATCTCATTGGACGGTCTACCATTTGGCAAATCGCGTGGCCGGTATGCAATGGGCGACTTGCGCCTTGCTTGCACCAACAATAAGTTCATTCGGTATGCAAGAGTTAGCGGCTGAGTCCAGGCCAGGACTACCAGGAGGAGGCTAATGCAATATCCTCATTGCGAAACGCCTGCTTGCTGTCGACCCTCTTGCGCGTTTCACGACGACCTTTATCCCGAGCACGCTTTTCCGGGTTGGTGTATTCGGGACCGTCCTTCTACGGATGCTCCTATACTCTTTTGCCACGGCGCGGCGGCGTCGCACTGCCGGCGCAATACTAATCGTTGCACTAATTCGGCACTTCCATGCCGGGCAATCGCGGCCGTACTCGTTTATTTGTTCCATTCAATCGTATTCTCGTTTCTCGTTACGCGCCCCGATGTATTTCCTCCTTCGTTATCGCTTCACCCCCGTAATTTATATTTCTGTTATTATTGGAAAAGTTCTCTACCCAGAGCTCTCTCGATGAAAATTTATTTCCGAGCGAGACTCAGGGTTCTCTCTCTCTCTCTCTCTCTCTCTCTCTCTCTCTCTCTCCCTC
>NW_012026784.1:4318721-4417197 GCF_000956235.1 Wasmannia auropunctata
CATATTCGTCATTTCGCCACTAGTATTCGAATGACGTGCATGTATTGCTCGTTTGCGGGGAATTCGATAGCAAAATGATCTCTCGGTTAATATATAAAGCGTTCGATTAAATAGCGCGAGCGCACAACCGATCGCTCTGATCCGATTAGCTAATTTTCGTAGAATTATTATCGAAACGATAGCGATTTGGTTACATTGTCATATATTCGATATTCTCTTCTCTTCTCTCTCTCTCTCTCTCTCTCTCTCTCCTCCCTCCCTCCTCCCTCCCTCCCTCCCCCTCCCCCGCTCTCCTTCCTTCCTTTCCCTTTCTCTCTTTCGTTTTCGTTTTTTCTTTTCTTTTTTTGTGTTTCTCATTCTCACCATCGATTTCCTCATTCGTAAAACTTGTGTATTGCGAACCGTGCGTCATTGTCGTATTAATCTTGAGACTGATTCGCGCCGCGTAATGCCAACGTCACTGACAGCCGTGACACTGTCACGGTATGACACGTGTTCTCATTAGACCACCAACGTGGTGATGCTTTCAGAAATATCAACACTCAAAGGCGTTTATGTAAAAATGACGTTACCCAAAGAAAACTAGCTAAACAAAAACTCGAATAGCTTCTGTTTAATAATTCATGGTTCATTCCGACAAAAATCGCGGCATGAATGTATTTTCATATTTTGCGCGACGAGAATAGGAGACAACTTGTTGGCGGCGATTGTGATTTTTTTTTTCGAAAGCGATATATATGCCAAAGCTCGGAATAAGTGTGCAATAAAAATACAAGCGCGTGCCTCTTGGATGCCATCAATGTCTCGTATTTATCCCGTCAGCTCTTTATATCTTTTCCCGACTTCTCTACCTGTCGTGGTCTTTATGTCGAAGCTGACGCAAAAACAAATGACGCGAATCGTACTCGAGCTGCACGAGAGACGGCAAAGAATTGGCGAAGAGGCGAAAAACTGAAGAACGTTTGCGCTCGGCGTCTCGTCCTCGGTCCTCCTCTTTGTCTTCTCGTCGACTTCCCTTCTGCTGCTGCTGCTGCTGCTGCTACTGCTGCTGGTGATGTTGTTATTGCTGCTGCTGTTGCTGGCAACGGCCGACGACGACTACCGCAACAGCCTGCTACAGCCGAAACCAGTTAACGCGTTAACGTCGGACCCGTTTTCTCTCTCCCGGTCTCTGCACCAAGATGCACACTCGAGTTACTAATTTACGTCCGACGTGACGGCGCACCCTTTGCATTGCTGCTAACCCTCGCACTTCGCCAACGACGTCAAAGTAAACGGCCTCGATGCACGCCAGGTAAACGTTGCGCGCACGTGCATACATGCAACACACAACACGCAACATACTCGCACATACATCCCCTTCCCCCCGCACACAAAGAGATTCTTGATTATAACATCCCCAAAATGCAAATTGTTCGAAAATTAATCTATCAAGGATTTAATAGTTTGTGTGTCGCAAATAAATTTTGTTTTTATTCAGTATAGTTGTAATTAATGTATATACGAAATTATGTTACATATATTTTTATTAATTATGTAATTTATTTTAAAAAATTCGACAAAATTAAGAAACATAGCACAGCGGACGTTTTGATAAGTTTTCGACAATACACCTTCTTTAAAGAAAAATAATGATTTGAGGTCGCTTAAATGTATAGCTGAGCGAACTAGAAACTAGATAATACGGAGTAGTTACTGCGATCTTGAATAGGGGAATGCGCAACTACCTCAAATGTCCAACTACCTTCGAGAATGCTTTGAAGTGGTTATCTTGGATGTCGGGTTATTATTCAAAGGGCACCAATTCGGCAACCACAAAATCTTCTATCAGTTTGTGTCACCGAATCTATTGCGTGATAAATTCCATTCTCAATTAAAAAATTAATTCTTTAACGGTTAACTGTGTTACAATATATATTTAATTACAGTACAATAAAAGCCTATAGTAACTAACTAACATGGATGTTGGTGTGTATTAAATTTTTATAATATCCAGCCAACACGCGAACTGCGCGCCGCATATTTGTCTGACTTGAAAACATATTTAATTATTGTATTTACTCTCTCTATCAATTCTCCTTTCATTCTATGTAATCCAAAACACTGTATTAAACATTTACAGATTTCAAGATAATCTATCTCAAAATAATTTTATAATGATTTATTAATGTGCAAAGCGTTCAATTAACAAAACTATTTATGTGATTTATGTGATAAAGTATAAGTTTGTTTGAAATTCGAACACTTTCCGAACTTCTAATAGCATCGACTCTAATCGTGTTCATTAGCGATATAATTTATCATTAGAAACATTTTCGATTCGTTAAAAATGAAGTTTATCAGTGATAAATGAAGTTAAAAGAGTCATTTGCTTTTCTTTGTCTCGACGCTCCGTTTGAAAGCTTAATATGTAAAACGTATTTATAAACACGTAAGACAAAAGAAAGAAACGACGACCCAATAACTAATAACTGATTATTATGATGAGTTCCAAAACAAAACTTCGACACCAAAACTTCTCGAATCTTCGAAAAGTAAATCGCTATGTCCATCACTAATCATGGTCGCTCCTTGTTCGCGAAACACAATCGTATAAATTATACATATCTGTTTTCATCTGTAATAATTCAGTGATAAATACACTGTGCATTGCCAACTAAAAGATTTGATTTCGTCTCCCGCGTCCTCATTATCAACTTCTGCGCTACTTATTGTTAGCTCGCGAACAAAGAGCTTCGGGTAACATACTTGAGATTATCTTCCCCGTCTCTCAACTCCATCTATCCCCTCAACTGCATTCAACCACCTCTGACATTTGGAAAGTATAAATTCGTTAGCCTACATCATCCACTTCGAATCCCGTTTCTGCTGCAACGGGTTAACTGCACATTGACCTTGCACGCCATGTCTGACGTCAGCGAGCGCGATCGTTATCCGATGAAGTTATCAATCGATTCAGGCCCCCGAGGTAGACCGACCCGAATTGCCAGCCGACCCGATTATTGTTTTCAGACGGTACACACGATCTTCATCCGCAAGCACAGTGACATGAGAGACATGGGTCTCGTCGTAGTATACGCAATAGAATCAAGCGATGGGCGGTGGGAGGACGGATTGAGTAGAGATTGGATGTTAGTGCAGAAGAGATTAACAAACACACGTACGCACGCATAGCGAACGTAGGAGAACAAACAACACGGGCAAAAGCAGCCAAAGGCGACACTCCGCGTAAATGAAAGGAGAAAAGCGCAATATACAATTCGTCACGCGTACGTATACTTCTCCATCCAGATTCTCCTCTCTATTCTCATACACCTGCGACGCGGCATTTTCTAGCATAATGAATCTATTTTTCGTCGTCCAGTAACCGCACCAGATGAATTGACGGGATTATTCGCGCAACGAAGCGTAAACAAATGAGCTTATTTGTATATAAATGACGAAATTGCTTTCCATATGTATGTGTATATCAAGTGTAATCTTAAATTTAAAGTTTGTAGTTAGCTTTATAAAAAATAATGCGTTTCGAAAATATATATCTCTGATAAAAATGTAAATGAAATCAAGCTGCTACATTGTCATTTTATGCAATTCATTTGCAATGCAACAACTTTGTTTTGTTATATTAAAACGAATTGACCCCATCTAATTAATTAAAAGTATTATTATTCACAAGTTTCTTAGAAGTGTTTCTGAATGATACGAAAACGTTAGGTTCGCGGAGTCGACCCGAATATGCGGTACAACTAGCGTCGTAGTTAATTAAACATTACGCCTGAGAAGTTAAAAATATTATAGCGAGAATTACATTCTCCTGTTTTGCAGAAGTAAAAATTTATCATTGCCTCGGCTAGATTCGCTCGCAACGTCGGTTCCATAACAAATAAACTTTTTACGCAAACTTTTTGAGAGGCGACTTTCAACGGTTTTTCCCTTTCCACGTTTTTGCGCGTTAGCAATTATTTACGACTGAGTTGCAACGATCGTTATAACTTTCGTAATTGTTCGGATATACATGATAATGTAAACGATAATCAAAAGTTCTATCAGACATTTCTAATTAAATTCATCATACCAAATCCAATTCTAGTCGAGAAAGATTTAAAAAATAGAAAATAGAAAACATGCTGGGTGTTTGTTCATTTGTTTGTTCATTTAAATTAATATCAAAAGCAACAAGTGCTTTCTGCACATATGAATATGTTATTTTATTTCCAGAAGATCTCTACCGGCATATATTATTTAAAAAAACAATTGATTTTTATTAGTTTAAACTTTTTATCTAGTAGATTTCATTTTTTGAAAATTAGGGAAGAAGAGAAATTACACGAGAAATATCAACAAAGTACTACTAAGTTTAAGAAGAAAATGTGTATTGAATACGTCAAAAGTTCCTACCGTATTTATGAAAGAGCGAACATTTTCATCTCGTAACTTTGCGTATTCAGTTTAAATGTTAAACGTTTCACGGGGCTTCACGTCGGCATCGCGCGGAAAATATAAGGGGACGCATCAACCCTTCAACCTCGAATTAAAAAAGCACTGCGCCTGCCTTGAATCGAAAGTCGCAACTTACGGCAAAGCGCGGTCTCTCGAGTTTTGCTTCAGCTCGAGTACAAGACTTGCGATTCGCGTTTTAAGAACGACTCTTTAGCATTGCTCTTCCGTGAATTAAATTGATAACGGCGTGGCGTTATTTAAATTTGTGTAACTATTCAGCACACGTTTTTTTTCAACTTTGTAATTCAATTTGGAACGCCGAGTCAGCTGGTCGTTTTAATCGTGTTTCCAAACAGCACGATCGCATTTCCGGCCGCTTATCCCAAGCGTGATTTCCTTGTGTCGCCGACGGTTCTTCTCTCGACCGACCATCGAGAATGCGGCTAGAAAATCGGCCGTGTCTTTGACGACTTTCCCGAGAACGAGCGAACAAGGAAAAACGAGAGAACTCTTCAACGCGTACGCGAAGCTTTTCGAATTTACCCTCATCCGGTTTAACGGCTGGCGATCTTCTCACCGAGGAGAATGGAACTGGTATAGAGATACCACGTGATTTGAAGTTTCTCGGGAGAGGGTATTACTGAAAAGTAGAACGACCGACTATATTACATTGTAAATTGAGAGCAAAACGCCCAATCTAGTATGTTTGCGATTGTAAAAACCCTAATGTAGATTCAATGGGCTTGGAGACTTGCAGACATATTACGTATGAATGAAATTGGTAAACTTGTTATTCTGTTATATGTTCAATTTAAACGTAAATTTATTTTATTTTGTAAATTAATAAAACATAACAATAGCTTTATAATTGATCTTTTACATGAATAACTAGAAAAACGTGCGAGTTGGAAGAATACGATAGTTTTAAAACAAATTATTTATTTTAAAGTAGTGATTAAATTTTTTTGCTTGATTGGGAATTTGCAGTAAAAGCAATTTGTCGTTGTCTTGGTTGCGATGCGATGAACATAAGGCGCGTTTCCGCAAAATTTAAAGAAAAAAAAATAGTTTGCGCACTTTCTCGCAGTATGAGATTGATGAGAAAACCTCTATATTAAGCTTCCAGCCGCTTCTTTCCTCTTCGGGTGTTCAAATAGACAGAAAATGCCTAGGACCTATCGATCGCGGTGTCACTACTGTCACTTCGACTTCCAATTAAACTCATCATCGGCTCAGATTAAAGGTAAATTAATCGATCACGGAGTATATATGGAGTTAATTAATCGATTATTTCCACGCGACATATTCTCATAGAATCACTATATTTGAGACTGGCCTTATTTTTAACGCAAACTTTTTTGTAATTAACGAATGCAAATAACGCAATATTGCATCAGGATTATCATAACATTATCCGTTATGTAGATTTATTTTCTTTACTTCGTCCAAAAAATGTATATCGATCAAAAATGAGAATCAGTACAAAGAATTAATTTGATTATGATAATTTTGTTATGTGGCATAATTTGAAAGTTGAAAAAAGTGTAATGCAGAGACTGCAAGTTGACCATGTAAAACTGCTTAATTTCGTTTCGCCATTTCAACGTACTTTTTCCCACCTCTTTTTCTCGGGCTGTGTCTTCCCTCCGCTCGAAGTCGCCGGGACTCCGTAACTCATTTATCGTAATTCATTTGTCAACGTAGAAACTCCCCGAGATTTCTCTCGACACGGTATTGAACAAATGGGCGTGAAAAAAAAACTGTAATATGGCCGACAAATAGAGAACGTAAAAATTAATAAAACGGAGAGACATTATTAATACCTAAATAAGGGGTATTATGATTTCTCCGAGTTAATTCGTAAAGATTTCGCAGTTAAGAAACCGTTTCAAAAGAGTATTCACATAAGAATAGATATTTTAAAATTGAGGTGATACCTCAGTGATATTACAATAATATTTACGAATGTAATATTTAACGCAATGTGTTCGACGAAGATGGAGTGGCAAGAAAAATCTAATTGGACGTAATCTCTCAATCGAAAGAAGTTGCGACATTGATTAATCCCTATTGTTTTCTATTAACATCTCAAAGTGTTAACATTGTCGGTAACTCATTTACAGGTATAATATGTTCTTTCAAGAAAACAAGATACTGAAACAGAGCCGTGCTGGAACACAAGCAGTAACAAGAAGCGTGATGCAAAAGAGGACGGTGCAACGTTCCGCGAGCGGCGGGAGTCGACGCCGTCATTAATTCTTTCCGCCCTTTTGTCTGTTTCCTGGGTCGCATCACGGTCGCTCTTCCGTAATGTCGGCCAACGATGCGCCGCACGTGCTATGCACTTGCACTTTGCAATCGTGTGGACGTTGTGCACGCAAGAGCGCGCGGACGAAAACACGCCCGTCGCATCCGTTTTCTTTCCGCGAAACGGCTCTTTCTGTTTTCAGCCCCGTTTTCATCATCGCAGCCCACGTCTACATCTACATTTCAATAAGCGGTGCGGAAAACGGACGATGCGCCGAGGCTTTCTCGTTAGCGAGGAGAGAAAATGAACGGAGGCGCGAATAGATGCGTTGCGTCAACGTCGAGGGTTTCCTCACAATTACGTGAAAGCATTTCACGCGATGATAAAGCGAAAAGATGCGCTGCTGCTGCTGCTGCTGCTTCTGCTTCTACTGCTACCGCCGTTGCTGCTACTTGGCAGCACGTAGCAACATGCGTCAACGCGCATTTCATTATTGAATTGGTGAAAATCCAGATGAAAGGATATACGCGAGACACGGTTTGCGATTTGATGTATCACCCGTGATGAAGAAATTTTCATCGGTTTGTATCAACGAAATAGATTGAAAAAAAGGAATTTAATTTTAATTGAAAAAAAGTCTTTCTCTTTTAAAAGAGGATTTCTTTCTGAAAATTACAAAAACCGGAGATGGTTTTTAAATAATAGATAGCGGTAACTGGTAGCGGAAAATAATTTTCATATTTTTAGCAGCGCTGTTAATTTAAAATCAAGAAGAATCATACAATCTATATGACTCATTAAATTATCCTCATCTGAATATCCTGTCACTCTTTCTTAGTAGCAAAAGCCAAATTCATGAATCTCCTCGTTTTCCAGAAGAATGATAATATTAAACGTTAATGGATACACATCGACATCCTTTTTCTGGGTGGGATTTGATTGTTCAAAGCTTATTCCGTCAGAGTAATTCAAATATAAAATGAATGCGAAAGTCGGCGATGCGTAAATATCGGAAACAGCGTTTCCCGGACGGTAACATCGATAATTCGATTCGTTTTCGTTAAAAGCGTGCAGCTTAAAAAGCGGCGGCGACGTTAATTCACAGCGAACGCCTATCAGGCGTATTCAAGCGTGGCGCGCATTGAAAATCCGACAAAACTTTCGGCAAATTGAATCCAGTCTAATGAAGTGCTGCAGCTGCATCGAGATACGCGCGCCAAGTGCACGTTGTCGTACGCGCGTAAATATTGCCATTAAAAACGACGAACGCGGCGCGGGAGCGCGTGCGACGCGACGCGGAGGACGAAATATTCCGGGAAATCATTAGCCTAATTGGAATTGGATACACGCGTGAAATGGACCTAATGACTGGGATTTCATTCGATTTTCTGTCGTCGAGCTCACTTGACGCGCAATGCGACTGAAATCGCTGACGAGAAATGGCAAACGTATTACCGCGGCCTGCGTATAAATATTAATAATGTTACTTGTTGAGAGTTACTCCGCGCGCGCGCGCGAGAGAGAGAGAGAGAGAGAGAGAGAGAGAGAGAAATATGTCACAATGCACTAATTAAATTAATGTAGCGAGACGTCATTGTTTTTAATTTTTAGCAATCGTCTTGATACGGGTCATTTTTATACAAACGATTTTATATCACAAATACATGGTCTCTCATTAATGCAATTCAGTTAATGTATGTTATATTATGTGGCACTTACAAAGTTTACAGGTTGCATCTTTTAATTTACGCAATGTCGTATAGGTGTTTCATGAACGCTTTATCGGACTGCATCACTAGCAAAGGTAATCCTTTCGGACGTAGCAAGAATCACGTGATAGGGATTAACTTAATTAACTAATTCCTGGAAAACGGCGCGTGTTCCTGACGTAAACTTGAAGCTGAATGTGGACTAGATCCCAGATGTATTGCAGCGAGTTCAGGTGCGGCTTAGCGTCACGCTCGTCGCTCACGTATCACCGGCATTACTCGCAGCAACGCTTATGTAGCATGCTTAAACAGCGCCCCGGTGCGCACAGGATCTAATATGAAAAATGGTCACGCGAAAGTAAGACGTGTTACCTGCAGCCTTTGCGTACGCGAGGTATGTCGATGGAGCCAAAAAAGATTCTTAAATATGTACCCGCGTAATTGTGTCATGTGTGTAATGAATTCTGATTTGTTTCGCGGATATATTGTTTCGCTGTCGCTTCGAAAGCTCCCACCTCGCGTGAGCATAGAAATACGTAACCGCGTACATACCTAATAACCATAATGTTCGGAATCACAAGTACAATGGAAACGCGCACGCCGCATTCGCCGCCACACCGCAACGCGCGCATACATGCTAACGGCAAATTAACGCGCATCATATTTATTCATATTCGTGAGTAATATATGCATCGCGAATTGATTCAACCAAGCTACAGACGGAATTCTCTCTTTGCGAGCAAGAGAGGGAATATGCCGTTTCTCGCATATCGTTTCTTGTACTGCGCTACGTGCCACGGCACGAGCCATTTCGGTGCGACGAACGAACGTTCGCATGCCGCTAACGAGTGCATTCGCGAGTTCCTAACACGCGGCGGTGTCGCAGGGTCCGGGGAGCGGACGCCGCGTCAAGAAGTCGCGTCAAGTGACGTTGTTAATGTCGACCGTTGTCGGCTTGGTCCTGGAGTGGATTTACGGCGCATTAAAGTTTCGCAATTTTCTGGACCGCCGATGCTCGCGTTCCGCGCAACGCTCCGCTCCCGCGAGCCGTGCAGTCGGTTCTTTCCGCGCGAACTTTCCGCCCGTACACATCGACGCCGACGGCGACGCCGACGCCTGCAACGGTTGCGAAGAGTTTCGCGAGTGCTCGTCCAAGGTAAAGCGGGACACTCGCTCGATACCCTCTCATGGCTCCTGATCCGTGGATTTGCTCGCGTGAAATATCCCTCTCCAACTAGGTAGCCGAGCGAAAGTTGCCACGGCGCGGCGTGATCAAAAAGTTTCGCGTGCGCATTTTAAAATCGCATCACGGAGTCCGTTGGATTTGCATAATGAGACACGCATTAACGGACACGATGGACCTCCCTTCGTTCAAGTTTGCATGGTTTACCTTTACCGTGCGCAGGGTTGTAAGCGCACAGCCGGGCTTTCATGCGATCACGCGAACTAAATTAATCTCTGTTGTATGGATAATTATAATAATTGACGATTTCAATAACAATTAAAATATAAGTGATATGTTTCGAAAAAATATGATATGTTCAAACATATATATATATATGAGTAAAATTGATTTGAGAGAGCATTTTTCAAGACGAACTAGCTTACAAATTTTAATTCCGTATAGTTTATTTCGTTATTTATTTCTCAAACAATCGCCAAGTATTACAATTCGTAATATATAAGAATAAGAAACTGTACGATCTGAAAAGCCACTGTTACCGTGGTGTTCGTTTATTCCTGTGAAATGCTCGCGATACTCCGCAAAGCAGGAGACGGGCTGCATTTAATATGTGCTGCGCACGGTTAACGGAAATCGATTCCGTGATTTCGAAGAAATCTGCCTTTATCAGAGATGGCGAATGCTTCCTTCCTTTCGCGTAGACTAGCTCGATTACATTATGCGGCAACACACGTGCGAGAGGAGGATTCAATAACTACGCGACACGCTATCTCCTACCTACCATCCGCCCGCTATAGAAAAAGAGCATGCTTTTGCAGCTTCCTACGTTTCTTAGTCATGCACACGTAGTTTCCTGCACACGCCAGGTCGTCCCCTTCATTTTCCTTTCCGGCATAGCGATTCAACGCGCCACGGGGGAAAAAGGACGAACGGATTTTCACCTACTTTTTGCATCCTGGGCAACGTATTCATCCCCGGGCAAGAAGTTTCTTCTGAGAGTTTCGTTACTTAAGAATTTCGGGGGAGAGAGAAAGAGGCAGAACTAGTGAGAGAAAGAGGAAAGACGCGGGGAGGAAAGGGGGAGGGGAGGAGACGGTTCTTCGAGTGTAAAGAAATCGCGAGAGAGGTATTTCGAAAATGCGGCCAGGCCTGGAATTCCCTTATCGCTCACGCGCGCGGGCGCGCGTTAGTTGGAAAATCGCTTTTCCAAGGCTACTGCTGGTGCTTTTTCAAAGAGCGTCGCTGATTATCGTTGCTCGTATCTCATTTCACAAAACTGGTTTCGCGCGAGAAATTTCTCTTCGGTTTCTCGTTTTGAAGTCCTGGCGTTCGTTAAGGACTTCAGGAAAGACATACTTAATTTTCATTTACACATAGGAAAATAAACAACCTCCTTTGGATTAAAGGTGTAACATCGTTATTTCCAGCGAATAAAAAGTCACATCTATCTACAATATTATTATACGTACGCGTGATTTTGCAAGTGATTGATTAACAACACATTCGTTTCGCACCGTTGTTTTTATCTCAAATATTTAAATAAGGAATGTGGCACATCATCGAATTATGTCATAACAGAGAAAAAAACTGTTATCAATTCTTACTCCAGCAAATTTGTCTCATCTACTCAATTCAGATTCTCAATAAATACGAAAGGCGTTTGCCAGCAACGCCTAAGAAAGTGTTGAAAGTAAAAAATTCCATTTACATGTTGGCGCGAGCTTTTGTAATCAAATTGGTTGGTGATGCGTTGTGCATACCTTTTCCGGAAAAATTCGTTCACTGCAGATTTCTCCCCCAGGGGTGTTTTCGTTGAAAAATTTAGAAGAACCATACCCACTAAAACAAAAAGAATTCTCCGCTTCTCCGCTTGTGAATGGATCGATCGCGAAAGCGTAAAGATCCACACCGAGAACTAACATAACTAAGGGACGGCACTTCGTCATTTCATCGATGATAACAGATTCGTGCAATTTATCAGAATTGTCGCAAGATTCTTCAAAGTGCACCTTTAATGCCAGAGAGTTCCTTCAACGCTTTAGTCTGGCAACAGCAACTGAAAGAGCTCCCTTTCACGTGCACTCTTGGGAAAAGATCCTTGTGGACAACGATAAAGTTTAGATTGTTATATACAGGTTCGATCAACACAAAATATAACTGAGATGACCGACTCGTTCGCTCCCCCCCCCTCTCTTTCTCTTTCTCTCGAAAATCAAAGAACAGAAATTTTCTGTTTTCTCTCTCTCGGTCAGTTATCTGCTTTATGTACAGATAGGTACTCTTACACTATATACTATATATCACACAAAAATATATCGCGAAAGAAGATCATCGCGCAGGAGGAAGGAGTCTGATGATGTAATATCGTAATCCAGGATAAGAGATTGCTGAGGGAGATTGAGGAGCGGCAAAAATGTAATACCTGATAAAATAAGAAGCTCGCGTAACTCTGCTTGGGCTTTTAAGTCGAACTTTCGCTTGCGATAGATTATTGAACCCTCAGAAGCTGGGAACGGCTAATAAAAATAATCAAGAGAGAATTCTTCGAAGAACGGCATAGTATTGATTTAAATAAAGCTCGAGCGAATAAACGAAGCGACTCGATTTTACTAATTTAACGTTTTATGTATAAATTTAACTCATACCGATATAACTTAAATAATAAGCATTGAAAGTTAATCATTGATTATTGATTGCTTTATAAGAGTATTATATATTTCTACAAATTATACTATTCTCTGAAACAAAGAAAATATATTTTACAACAGTGATGCAATGATCGGAAACAGAAAAAACATAACAAAGATAGAAAATAAAAAATACTGAATATCGATTTTGATATAGAGAACCACAGTTATCCGCGAACAACTGTGGTTCTCTATCAAAATCCTTCTCTTTTCCCTATCCAATTCTATTTTGTTTCCTTCCTCTCATGTGTCTATTCCTTTGCTACTTCCGTTCTCGATACCACTGCTTTGTGGTTTGTACATCTTGTCGCGTTGGTTTTCTCTACCCATCAAAGATAACGATCTATTCTATTCACTTACCACAACACATCGAGGACAATTATAACTCTCTTCGTTCCTTTTTCACCGGGAGTTTCTTCGATTACATCCACTACAATAAAACTTTGATGTGGAGGTGGACTAACATGAAATACCGTACAATCGATATACCACAGTCCTTGTTATGATATCGATTATCTACAGTCAGGAAATTCGGGTTAGGCAGGATTTCCCATTGCGGGGAACAAATTGACTGTTACGCCAACCACGTTGATGGATGTATGTGGATGCTACTGCGGGTCCACTTATGTACGAAATGATGCGTTACGTGATTGATGCGTGAACGACTTACTTTATGTCGCGACGAAAAGCAGTGCGCATTATTTTTAATACAATTCGAAATATATTATATCACACACAGATGCATTTCTAATTACAATCTAATTTAATTTATAACTTATTTGTTTTATTTCAAAGTCGTCGATTTTGTTTTAGCAAAAATATTCGTTCAATATGCCAAAACGATGCGGTCATCATCAAATTATGTCGAATTAAGTTATTTAAAGTCGTAAAAAATTAAAACAGTTGCGGGCACTATCATCAGAGGAATCACTTTTGCGCTTGTCAGAGTTGTTAATATATTGTTAGGAACATTATTTCCTCGATTGCTGCGATTGGTATTGTCGACCATGCCGATCAAAATGATGGCAGCGCCCTTTAATCGATGTAGTCGAGCGAACAAAATGGAATTGGATGGGAAAATTTGATTTCTAGAAGCGGGCGAGAGTGACGAGCGATGAGGTATCGCGTTGTACGTTATTTTACGGAACAACTCGCGATCGTGAATAGAAATATCCTCGCTATAAAGTATGTGACGTTCTACAAGCGCGCCATAGCGATAATTTTTTGCGATTTATGAGAAATTAATATTACATTTGCCACAAGTTGTCTGCAGTACAACCTAATATTTACGCAAGATCCGCACGTGTATGCCACATACAATCCATATATTTGATATTTCCTCCATTTTTTGACAAAATAATATTACACTCTATCGAATATTTATATAAGGTCTATCTGATCCATCTAATATTTATTCTGGATCAGATATATGATATTTATTTAATTTGCATACATGTCTACGCGCACGAGCGCGTTTATTATTTATTTTAAATAAGATATAACTTTTATAATTTATGTTTTGGAGATGCGTTATACTTTTAGAGAAATAAAAAAATTTTTTTAAATCCTGTTGCTTAAAAAAAATAAAGTTCTACATTTTGGGAATAAAAGCTAAATTATAACATCTCAATTTAAAAAATTCGTTTAATTAATTTTTCGTTACAAATAAATCTCATTGAAAAAAATGATTATCATTAAAATTATTAGTATTTACGATTCATAAACGAACATAAACGCCTGCGTATATACTTTTTTTTATTTAAACAAGTGATATTAATATTACGCTTTTAATATATGCTTTCCATTAACGTGTGGCACAGGAGCACGTGCGGAAAAGAGTAAATACAGACATTAAAGTAAGGTATTTTCAAGACGATCGGCGCACTAAAGGAGTATTACGGTTCCTAGAAGCTTTTACAATAAATCCTGTTTCGAAACGACGAGGATAATATTATCGCTGACGGATTTAACTCGCTATATCTTCGATTGGTCTGTAAATATTTACTATCGCTCGTAAGAAGCGGATTCGATGCTACCTGCTGATGGCGGAGCCGATCGTTCCGCTCGAATGCCGCTTATGCTACCTTGGAGTTTCCACGCGTTTGGCCGTTCTTGAGACATATCTCTATCTTTTTGCCGTGTTCCAAGTTTCGATGCATCGTTAAATAAAAGTTACGCTATCGTCGATACAGGGATGCGAGAGTGGAATCCGTCTTGGACATACTTGGAAACTTTAAATTAGTATCGCAAGACGGAACGATACATAAAACTCCCGGCAGCGCAGAATCGCGTGCGCGAAAACGCATGCAACTGCCATTTGTGCCGCATAGTTATATAAACTTTTTATTAAATATAACATCTGAGAAAAAGCGCATGTGATTTAGACACTTTGTGTAGTCATTTATAAATAGGTAAGAAAATAATAAAATGTCAAATTCACTTTTTGATAATTAGATACATAATTCATCGTTGTTGCGCAGTTATGCTATAAATTCGTTCGCATTCCTTAAAATTTAATTAACGACCAGCGTTCTCGAGGAGCATCGCATCTCTAATTGAAAATCCGGATATAATCAGAGAAAGCGATCTCCCTAGTGAACTGACCCTTGGAGCTTTGATCGCGGAAACGGACTTTGGAGCAACTAACGCAATCGGGGTTAAGTGCGTCCCAACTAATTCAGAAAACAGTCGTCGTTTACCGAAGCGGCGACGGTGGCAGGTCGGCCGCTGCATGCCAGATAATGGGCATTTCCAGCATCACCGGACGGACCGGCAGGATCATGATGGTCGACCGCGGGGATCTCCTGGGAGTAGCGGCCACGGGCCGAGAGAGGCTTAATGAGAAAGTTGGCACTTTGGTGTAGTTGGCGAGACCGGATGTGTTGCGGCTCGACGACGGGAGTTAAAGCAGGAGAAAGGAAGAGCTACAGAGAGGCTAACGTGCACACAGACAGAAGCATGAGAAAGAGAGACGAGAGAGGGAGGGATAGATAGATAGAGAACGAGAGAGAGAGAGAGAGAGAGAGAGAGAGAGAGAGAAAGTGCGCCAAGCATGAATAATGCAGGTCTCGGCTCTGCTGAGCATAGAGGGTGTGCACGAACATCGGAACCACAGCTGGAGCTGGAGGAGAGCACTGTGCACTCGATTGAGCGCAACGCCGTGGCGCGCGCGCGCGCGCGCCAGGGTGGACTTCTGGTGACGGGGCCGCTTTGATCTTTTGTAGCCGTCGAATTTACGTTGACGACGAGTTAGTAGACGTTGCCACAAAGGCACTCGAAAGACGCCTGTGAGATACGGTTGGATCCATTCGGCTGCCCGCCTTATTTCGCGCGGTAAACTCAATTTGACCTGTCCGCGAAAGATATACTTAGCGGATTACGGCGTATCTGGCGAAGGGGATTGTTCTCTGAAGATTGCAATAATGTGCGGGTGTAAGATGGATTTATCGTACGCTTTGTAGAAAATGAGGCGGAGGAAGGGGAAGATGAGGGATTAACCGAAGATCTGCATCTTGCGTCAGACTGAAGAATATCGTGATCCATCACGAAGGATTGTCTCGAAGACTGTAAGAAGCTAAAGATAAAGGTAGATTAATTTGTATTTATGACAGACACGATAAATATGAGATCTCTGCGCTTGAACGGATAGAAGCAGTTAAATATAAAATTATGATCTGACATTCGACTCATTTTTTTATTTCAAGAATTTATAGATATCTTATAAACATTTTTGATTTCTGTTAAAATAAAGTTATCCTAATGTTAAAAAAGTACATAGTAATTATATTTGTTGAGAACTCTCAAAATTTGATTTCCAGATTTTCCATTGTTTGTAATTTACAATCTAATGCAACATATATGCAAAATATTTTCGTTATATTATCGAAAAATCTATTTTATATTACTGAAAGAATCGATGCACGGATAGAAAAAAATTAACAATATCCATTGTAAACTTATTTTGTATACCGATTGCTGATGAAAACCGTTCATTTCATACGATCGTCCGAGATGCGTTTGTATAATCTGGCAATTCTCGTTCATCGTGAACAATCGTTCGATAGATCGCAATAATACGCGAATAATGAAAGCAATTACTGTGCATTTTGCGCAAAAATGAGAAATTAAAATAATCGCCGCTACTTTAGAGAACGGCGGAATAGACTTCTCTAACAGTATACGCGCGCGCTGAAAATGAAAGGTCCTAGTAAAATAACAAATAAGGCCCATTTTCATAATATATGATTAACGAAAAGAGATTAGATTAACTAAAACACACTTTTATAAGCTTATAGTCAAATAAACTAAAGGTTACGTGTACATCAGTCGAGTTGGCATCAAGTTAACATAATGGTTAAGTCCTAATCAAACGTCGTTATAAAACAATAAATTTCTTGGTAATTTTTAACCTTTAGGTAACCATACATTGTAAAAATGGGCCTAAAACGCGTTCGTTTTCGTACGGTAGACAAAAATAGAAATAAATATCCACGCGCGGACATTTAGAAGGATTATCGCTCGTTTTTGCTTCGCAACGCAGACGATTATTGTGAAATCGCCCACTATATAGGTCGCAAAACGAAGCGCGAAGCCGTTGCATATGACGTAAATAAAGTAGAATGATGAAAACCGAGTCGTAGCAGTACATCGATATGGCTCGCAATAACGATGATCGAAACACAATCGAATGTCTTTGTCTATACGTTGTTTTTCCTACTTCTCGTAACGATCGACGCGAGCTATAATCACTACAGAACGATTGCTTGCTCAGTTCTATACATCATATGTGTTTTATTGTATCTGCAGGTAAATTTATTGGATATTTATTTACAATGATAGTTATCGATGTATATGTATTCCTCGAAATTGATCTGGATGTTACGTTTTGTGTCATAAAACAAAAGCACACGATTGCCGCTACCGGTTTATTTTATCTGCTGCGTATATTATTAAAACGCTGTTGACATATGCGCACACATGTACATGCGCGTAAACATATGGAAAGAATGTGTATCTTAAACAGGTAGTTTTATTAGTAGACACCAGTTACAAAAATTTATTTAATACTGAAAATTGAAGAGATTTGACACAGCTTTAACCATGTACCACGTAAATATGTAACTAATTTGTTTTTCGTTTAAGTTTAATTAATTATTCGAGCTTCCGTATTTGAAGACGAAAAAAAGAGATTTTGTTTCCAACGATGAATTAAGATATCACTCTCTCTCTCTCTCGAGATATAATGTGACGAAATTCGTCCAAAATCGTTATCGTTGGAGTAACATCGGGCAGATCTCCGGAACAGCTCCAATATATCCTCCCATTTTCATAATGCCAGAATAATGTCTCTATCGGAGGAATATTTTTTTTATCCGTCTGTTCCTCGTACACGGCTATTCGGGTTTTTGTTCAGCGGTGCATTTCCGATGCGGCCTCATTTCCGAAGGATCGAACGGGTTCGTTATTCGCCGTCGATAGCGAATAGAATTCTTATCGAGGATGCATCCCCGCTGCGTCCCAAGATGACATACAAAAGCGGAAAATAGTGAGGCGCACGGTGAGGTCCTGCGGTCAGTTGTAAAATGCAAATTGGAATCCGCCACCCGCGTAATGGAAGGTGCCCCCGTATTCGTCGTACGAACGTATGGAGCAGGTACCGTCACGGATGTATGCGCGCGCGTGCATACAGCTGCCGTGTAATATACAGAGATGGGGGATGACCGAGAAACTGGAGTTACGTCGAAACTACGGTGGTTGGTTGCACCGCCACCACCGCTGCCGCCGTCGCCCACTACCGTCAGCTGGCCCGTTACCGACGATAGCTACGCCGTAGACATCACTATAATGGAATGCGTCAGGTTGCCTTTATGTCTTTCGCTATACGGCCCGAACCGTGCGCGCGTCTGTGCTCTTATCCATACCGGTTTCCTATAACCAACCCGTCTCTCTTTACTGTGACGTGACTCTCCCCGAGCGGGTTCCTAGATTAAAATAGTGCTGCGTGATGCGCGCGAGCGCGCGTCCTTCTTCTCCTGCACCACCTTCTTCTCCTCTTCGCTGCGCTTTACCTCTGACCCGCGCGAACTTGTTCAGAATTATCTAAAAGAAAAAAAAGAGAAAAGATCGCTACAAGGACGTCTCTGTTGACTCGCCAACTTTCTTGCGTCGTACAATTATTTTGCCAGTCTCGATCTCGGCTGCAAGCACGGAAGCGGCACACGTTGCTCCTGGAGCTTATTGCTTTAAAATTGTTTCCGTTAAAGAAGCGCGTCTAAAATATGAAATAGCGATATAAACAGATGCTCAGAGTGGGTGGAAGCAAAATTATTAGCAAGTAAAATTGGATCCAAAGTTACGCGAGCGTAAAACAGATACCAACGTATATTAAATGTGCGAGCGAGTGGGTTTCCTGATTCCGCCGATGTTTCATCTCGCGGATGAACAAGTTGCGCGCTCGATGTATAACAAGCGCGTCGTGATCTCCGTTATAAATATCCGAAAGCGCAACTTTCGGAGGAAGGACCTAGGGGTTGGAAACGTAAACCTGGCTGCAACAGCTGCATCTCGCACTGCACTGGCCACCGTACAGGAGCTTCCGTGAATATCAAGCAAAGCGAGAAAAAGAAAAAAAGTCTCGAAAATCTATCGCAGGAAAACATGAACGGATGAGACGGAGTGGATTTTATTCCGGATAAAAAGCCGGTAGCGCACGGAAAGCTTCTTATTCGTGCTCTACGCGTTGCTACGTACGAATGATATTCTTTCGTAACAATAACGCATGTCGTCGATAATAACTAGAAGAACATCGAAACGGAGCTTTGAAAGTATTAAAAATTTAGAAGCATAATTGCTAATCATAATTTTAATTGTGATGACCAATCAATTTGCGATATGAATGTATGTTTTTTTTTCCACCAATCAGAAATAAAGAAAGATTATATAAATAATTGCACATTAATCTTTTATAAAGACATTTTTAATCAACCTTGTAATTAAAAATGGAAATTTTTATATTTTTACACACACACGCACGTTTACATTTTTCAAATTTCTAAAAAGATAACAACTGCATGATATTGTAATTATTTTAAATTTTAACGATTATTTTGATTTTTATAAATATAAATACATTGTTATATAAACTGTATTTATATATAAGTAAAATTCAGTTGTAGTATTAATTTTGCAAAGTATGCATTTACAAACTTTACAACTATTCCTAATATAAACTTGTGTCAAATCGGAAATTGTTTTCCCCTCGCTTACTCAATGTATAGGAAGAATCCTCAAAGTGCTTTCGACAACCTCCATTATTCAGTATCGGGAAATAGAAAATAAATATTGGTATATAAAATGTCGAGTGTTAATACTGTAAATGATTGTGAATTCTAATACACGAATGTCACGAACATCTGATTGGGATTATCGAGGAAAAAGGAATCGAATGTTGGATAGAATACGATACACGCGTGCTATATGTACAGGTGGAACAGAACTGGATTCGAATTCATGCAAAAATTCGGATCTTTTATGCCATATGTGGCTATGAAGATAAAAAGAACATCTTTTCGATCACGATTATCGTAGCAGCTGCGTTAAGTGAGCGCGAGAACGTTGAAACATACTTGTCGATCGTAAACGAGAAGCTATTGTCGCGTCGCTATGGAATGACGGTCGTATCACTGCAGTACAATCATCTGTGACAAATACGCGATGAATGTAACGATCGATACGTGTTCAACAACGAAGATAGCTCGCGCAGTTTCAAACTGATACGCTGCGTGTAAATTGCTCGTCAACTCTTTTCTTTTACTACCGTAGAAGGACAATATTGTCCGAGAACAATCAAAAATTTGTTTCCAATTATTTGCATAGAAAGTAAATTAAATTGTAAACTAAATTGTGAATATCACGTATAATGTACATATTCTTTTAGCTCATTTACAAAAATTGTTTTTATACTTTTTCCTGAGCGCAATGCAACATTATAGCAACGAATGAACAAGAAGTTTCAAATGTATGTGTGCAAATTTCTTCGCGAGTTATATTATGCCACAGTACACTCGTCAATGATCGCTCGTAAGCATACAATTCGTAGCACAATTAAGCTTCGCCAAATCCGATACCACAGAGAACAAAGACCATCTGTTTCAGCAGATTCCTATTTTACTGCTTTCCGAAGACGAAAACTGAAAAGCCCAGCGTCGAGGGAAGAAACACGATATTAAGGCGATTTTTATTCCACTCGAAATCGCGACTCGTTCATACTCTACACGAAAGCTCTCGATGAGCCCCGAATGAAGTACGGTATGTCGAGGGTAGCGGAACTCTGGCGGATCCCTCGGTAGCCGATCGTCCATTCTCCGATAGCTAACGCGAGCAACGAAAACTCAATGAATGGTCTATCTTCCGACTATTCCCCTCTCGGAAGTCGACGCGATCGTCCGTAGGAAGTACCTCCCAGATTCTATAAAGTGTCGCGCGAGTGGCTCAATAAACGTTCCGGCATTATATGATCTTCGTGCGATCGTTACAGTTATCATGAAGATCATTGTAGATGGTATTAAAGATGAGAGAGATCTGGAATGAACTAAACATCGCCGATATATGTTTTGTCAGACACACGATACTAAGAATAAATATCCAGATAATATATTCTGTTTGAAATTTATTAATAACGTAAAATAAAAAATTTAATAATACACCCATAATTATAAGACTTATTATTATTAGCCGCGTCGATAAATTATATGCAAGCAGGAGCGTTCTGCAAAATTATTTTACATACAAATTTAGAATGCAAATTTTTTAATTTTGTGTATCCAGAATATAAATCTATCTCATAATAATGGCATACATTGTCACCTCTACTCGTTCCAAAATAATAAAAAAACGAATTATGCGCTGATTATATTAACATATTAAATAAATTTATGTGCAAATGCGATAAAATTTTTCGACATATGTAATCCATTAAAAAATTTTTCAAAATGACTTTGCAAAAAAAAGCAACCGCAAGCGTCGTCCTCGCCAATTCAATGCGGAACAAAGTCAAGAAGCTGACGATGAGATTTGTGCTTCAAGAGTCACAAAGTGTTCTGCGAGATGTAAGTGATTCGCGTTAGAGAGAACATTGATCGAGCGAGAAAGTGCTCGGGAAACACAGAGCGTTTACATTATGTTCATCGGCCAGATTTCCGTGTCGACGGAAATCGTCTACGTGGAAACATGGAGCGCCGCAAAGTGTCAGCGGGACACGACGTGCGTGGTCGCGCACACGAGGATGGAGAAGGTCGTATGCGGTTATTTCGATTTCGTGGCGGCGTTCCGTTATGCGTTAGGATGCAGCGAGCGGAGACTGCTGCGGTTTACGCGCTGTGCGCTG
Source organism: Wasmannia auropunctata (assembly GCF_000956235.1). Classification (NCBI taxonomy): domain Eukaryota; kingdom Metazoa; phylum Arthropoda; class Insecta; order Hymenoptera; family Formicidae; genus Wasmannia; species Wasmannia auropunctata. Next base: position 4,340,374 of record NW_012026784.1, read on the forward strand.
TGCCGCATCGGAATTCCGGTCGACAGATGTCCGGCAGTTTGGTCCGAAGTAAACTTCAGCACATCAGGTGGGTAGGTAGGTAGGTAGGTAGGTAGGTAGGTAGGTAGGTAGGTAGGTAGGTAGGCAGATAGGTAGGTAGGTAGGTAGGTCGGCGCTGTTCGATAGACTTTCCGCCTTCCCGCTGTTACGCGTCAGTCCATCCAGCCAGACCCTGTAATTCCATGTACTTTGGACTGCGGTTATTTGCAGTTGGCTATGCGGCAAACGTGCTTGACGTGCAGGCTTGGTATTAACTTGGCTGGTTATTCCTCCAATTCGTGGAGGACATGTACCTATATACGAAGTGTTACACATGCAGAGAAATGCGCTCTGGTATCCTGTCTTATCGGATAATACAAATGTGATTTTACGCATTAATGAAACAGCAGATGAGAAGTGCTTTAGTCCCCAACGCTGTTTTGACAGGCTTTCACATTTAATTAAAAAAAAATTGAAGCATTTATTTGATATATAATACATTATTCACATATACCTACATTTTTCTTTTTTCCAGTATGTACAATCGTGGACATATCGGTTGCGACACTTTTTTTTCATAGGTTTTTAGTATATATTTAATATACATAATATATATTTTATAGATAACTAATATTTTGCAAATGCAAACTCGATGGTGTATTATCTTTAATTTAGAGACAGTACACCAATCGTGGTTCGCATTTGCAAAATATTAGTGCGTTTCAAAACCTATTAAAAAAAAGTGTCGCAACCGATATGTCCACGACTGTATACCCCCTGCAAACTAACGTAGCAGACTTTTCGTTATCGGAGGTTAAAAGCAAAATACGCCCTCCAGGCGAGAGACTGATATTCAATGCACCGTTTCTCACTGAAAAGATAAGCCAAGATTATTCGCCGTTTGCCACGCTGCGAGCCGAGGAGACACTTTACTCCGCAGACAGTTTCGGCACTCACGGCGCGTTCGCGGAGTTCGTCTCCGGGATTCTGCACGCCGTCGTGAGGCATTAAGGCGGAGATTCGAAAGGAGAAAGCTCAGCTTCGTAGCACAGCTGCGCCGGCAGCAATCTTCCTCAATGGCCGGCCGATTGTCGAAAGCCCGTGGAAGCTCGCACATCGCGAAGCTGCATGGCTCGCCTTTCCGCCGACGAGCGTGCTTGCCGGGATTATGTTCTTTCACACACGAAGCCAGACATACCGGATGTTGGTCGCCGAAAGTGCGCCGTAAATCCTGACCGGCGCGGCGCGGCAAAGGAAAAATGCGACTGCCGTGAGCGCGCTGAATATTCGCATCGGCGTAGATTTTTCACGCGATGCCAGCGATAAATACTGCAGCGGGATACGGCGGGATACGGCGGTGGTGCGCGCGCGACACACCCCTACGTACGTACGACAGCTCGAAATTGACTCTCGCAAGCGCACCCCGGCGCGGCGCAACCGTGGATCCTTGAAGCAACGGTTACGGCCGCTTTGCGTAACGTTCGACGTAAATCTTCTCACCCGTGACTACCTTCTACGATAAATATGCCGCGGGATATATCGCTCGGTTAGTCATTTTTATCTAGTTAATTCTGTTGCCGCGTCGAGTTTTCAAGAGAAACAATATAAATTTGCAACAATATTATATATATGTATATATACAATATATTACATTTTCACAACTATCCTTTACTATTCATATAAGCTTCAGGCAAATAAATGTTCATGTTAATAATGTTAATATCCCTTTCATCACGTGAATCACGTAAATACATAGTTTTCAAGTTTCCACTCGAGTGATCTGCGATCTTCTTGATAAATCCGTAATAAGAGGTTACACGTAATGGCGCACTTTTTGTCGTATATAAAAAGCTGACGATTACATTTACCGCTAATGGAGCGTATCAACTGACGGCCATCAACGGATATTAACGCCGACCGCTGTGTGATGATTAAATTTATCTCGTTGTGATTTTTATCCATTATCTGCATTACGGAGGCCGACCTCGCTTCTTGAAATTTAACAAACCCTTATCACGCGCGTCATGTTCTTCTCTTATTCCCTATCCTTTTCTTTCCTCTCCCTTTGAGGCCTCTTTCGGTGAATTTAGATTTTCCGCCATTCTCTCTTTCTCGATAAAACCGAATAAATTCAACTCGAAAGCTCAATTTTGCACGGCCTCAAATCAACGGTGCGCGCTGAGGCGCCGATTATTGCCGCCAACGTGAGCGCGGAAAGAGAAGGCTCCATTATTAGCTTTCCCTTCGTTTTCAATTCGTTCTACTCCACCCTCTTCCCCTCCTTCCGTCGCGCTTTTCTTGCCGCTGATCGACTGGAAGCTTTACTTCTACCGAAGGAGATGCGTTCGAATGAGGTAAACGCTTTAAACAGTGCCACGTTCCGTTCAATGAAGGGATTGTCCGTGAAAATACTTTTGAAACGGCTGTCTGTTCATTGCATGCGTTAAAATTCGTGGGAATAGAAGTAATACGATGAAATAAATGCGTTTTGGTAAAATTTCGTGTGCGGATAATATCGGATAATATGCGGAAATATGAATATTTCTGCTTGTTTGAATTAAATATACATATTTAGATATTTATAATGATATGGCTCGCGATATGACATCTCGCAGTTTTTTTTAATAATAATAATGTAAAGCAAATTAATTTGGTATTTATCTTTGTGAATAAGTAAATGTATATTTACTCTAAATATATGTGAAATAATAATAAAAATAACGGTGGATACAAAAATTTATTTACTAAAAATGTATATTTTATAGCCCGTAGGCATCATTATGTATGTATTTATCCGATAATAATATTCAAGATAATCTTTCAAGATCTTTCTAAAATTGATGGGAATGAAAAAAGTAATTTCGGCCGCTGTAAATTGTAATTGCTATATCGATGACTAAAATTGTCAATCGACAAACTATCAAACTTTGAGCGTCTCAGCTTCATTCTCCATGGAATTTTTTTTTTCATTTTTGCAAATGAAAAATAAGACATAAAAGATTAAACAGCTAAAAATCAAAAGTAAGAAAGCACGTTGTCGCAGCATGCTAAAACGACAAAGAAACTGAATAACAAAGTCATTAAATATGCAATATTATAATATCACGTCGGCGTTGCGGACGTAATGCCGAAAGTAGCTCCGGACAAAGTTCAGTTTATGGCTTGTACAATAAGTAGATCAGCATGCACTACCAAAGAGTTACCGTTCGAAGTCGCGCGCACCAAGTTTCGCGTACAAGCGCAAAACTACGCACGCGAAAGAATAGCAAGAAAGGCCACGCGAGCGGGCGCACGATAGGCGGAACGCAAATGCGAATTGGCGAAATACGAAGAGTATACGTATCGCGAAGGGCGCATCTGTACCTATCGACTCGATCGCAATTCTTAAGTCCCATAAAGTATTTTACGACGCCAATTGCCGATGCTCCGTGATCGTCTCGACATCGTCGTCTTGCTGATATATATTTACTACTCCGTTTCGACATATCAAAGTATCGAACGTGAAGTCACTTTACCGTCGTCAACGTCGAGTAGGTATTATCCGTAATACTGAAGTATTTACAGCAGTGAGAAGGCGTCGTCCGGTATAAAACATTTTACCGGCGCGATGGTCGCCCGCAGTCGAAAACCGCAATGACTTACGTTATGTGCAGTGCACATGCACACTCGCACTTCCAATGCTCCATGTTCTGTGCTATTTTACTCGACGCTTTTCCTGCTGCGCATCACACTTCCTGGATATACTTTCGGCTGTTACCAACGTACCGGAGCGCATATTCCGACGAGCCGTCGCGCGTCGCGTCTCGCAAAGAATGATTTACTGTCGCGCCGCGCCGCAGTGGAGAAAGAAGGCGAATCGGGCACGTACTTATCGCAAGCGGCTGCCTTTTACTTTTATGGCTCCGCGCCTTTTACGCGAAATGTAAGAATAGACTTCGAGGAGATGTATTTTTCTTACCCGGCCCGTATTACGACGAATAATGCACCTGACAATGGCGTGCAGAAAATATTTCTTGCGTCTCAAACAAAAAGTATAAAAATTTGTTTAGAAAATAAGTAGCTTTCTATGAAAGGAATAGATTTGATTGTAAAAACTTATGACAAATCCCAGTGTTATTTCATTTCTTTACGTAAATTATATCATGTTATAAGCTTGCCTTATAACTTATATTTTAGTATCTCTTATACTAACTCTTCTTTAAAGATTTATACTTATACATCATTTCGACATTTCTAAGGGAAAAACAAAGATGCTTGTGGCTTTACCACAATTTCGAATTCTTTGCAAGCCAATGAAATCCCAAGGAGCGTTAACCATCTTAACGAGACCACGAGATCCGAGCGTAGGTGGAAGAAAAATGTTGAAAAGAGGTTCTCTTGATTCGTTGCCGCGTTCTCGCGATCTCGTCAACCGTAATCGTTGAGATCTCACCACTTCTGCGGTCTTTACGCGATATTACGTGTCACGTCGAGCAGGGTAATTAGGATCGTAGATGTTGTAAGCATCCAGCTTTTAAAAGCGAAGTTTTCTGCGGTAAAGGATGGAATAAACAGAACCAGCAGAGCGAATAAGAAAGTCTGAATATTCAGAAAATAAATAAATAAATAACAGGAGAATTCTTAATTATAATCTTACAATAAATTATTGGACATTTTCGTAACTTCAAATTGTAATTAATCTCAGAAATTTTAATTGTCGAGATAATAGTAACTATAATAATTATTGGTGTAAAAAAAAAATGAACCTGCCACAGATGTGAGATTTCGCAGTTTCCAAAAAGAAGCGTCACGTGTCTTGTACTATCTATCGTTAAATTTCTCCCTGGGACTTTACAAGAAATTTAGGTCAAAGATCAAACTTGTCGGAAGAAGAACACGATATTGCAGCAAGCCACACAATTTTCACAGCACCTTGAAAGACAGCTTACATTGCACCATACTTTCGACGTTCACGTCAAATCCCATTTTTCAAAATTTACGCGCATTCTTTAAACGCAGAAGAATCACACTGCCGATTAAATCGGAGAATCGTGAGATGGAGTCTGTACTTAACAGAACGTTTGACGATACTTTAAATAACGGGATGACAGGTAATTAAGCATCTCGTTCCGACGATGTCTCGAAAAGCGGGACGCGAGTCGAAAGGATTGAGTGGATATGGATGAAGAGGAGGAGGAGGAAGAGGAAAAGGAAAAGGAGGAATATGGCGCTTAAAAGCGCACAAATAGCGAGTTAAGAGCGCAGCAAACGCCATGAATGCGAAGGTCTGAAATATTCCAGGACCACGCGTGACTGATGCTAAGACCTTCTCGTGAAAATCTCGTGGAAGGTGAGACGACGTCATGTCAAAGGTTTAAAATCACGAAGGCGTTAAACGGAAGGCGTTAACGCGATGTTTCAATATTCCGCAATTTAGATCACTAATTTCATTCTATTAAATTTGTGTTCGCTTTACACATATCGCATTTTATTTGTAAGAGACACGCATTACAAACGGTAGTTAAACATTTCATCAGAGTGTCAAAATTGTCACAAATGTTTCACAACAACTGTTAAATCGATTTGCCGCTTAACAAGCTAAATATATGAAACGCGTTACATAATTTCCAGCAATACGATTTCTAATGAATGGTTGCAATCATGAATGTCAATACGTTGCATTTTCTCCCAACTGTTACAAATATCAGTAAGTTAAATGTAAACAGCTTCAGCGATAAATTTATTAGTGAGAATCTTATAGTATATGCGTGTTATGAGGTAATTTTTTGTATGTTAATTTAGTTCTTTTTCTCTCTTCTTTCTTAATAATTAAATGACTACTATTATGAATAAATTTTTTTCAACACAATTTTGGAAACATTTCACAAACAGGTATAGTCTACAATCTACAAAATATTTCATAACAGAAAAAATTTTAATTAATAGATAAAAGAGTGACCGAGTCTACTTTTAAAATACAATACATTGTAAAAACGCAATGTAAACATTTTTTATCATTTTAAAAATAATTATTATAAAAGTTTAATTTCTAGCATATTCGACGTTACTGAAACTGTAGTAGAATTCTAGAGAAACGCCAGACAAAGCCGACGCTCTTTCATGCGCGCATTTTCCTCTGAGTTTTCCCAATGGAGGAGCGAAGATAAAACATCCGTTTCTCACTTAATGACCTAATCAATAGGTATGCTGCAGCTCATAGCCATTAGAGGGAGATTACAAGCTAAACTCGTGACAGCGAAAGACGGAAGGAGTCGATGTGGTTTAGAGAAGTACGGTGGAAACAGCTGACAAAGCGCTTACTCCGCCATTGGTACTTTGCTTTCATCCTGTCCCCATAACAGGCGATGTGCGATCACCGTGGAATTTCTTTTAATGGATAGCACCATTTCGCGCTCGAGGCTTTCTCGAGCTTTGGAAAATGTCACACGCCAGCCGCAGAAAATTCCTGAGTCGCGGTAGCGTACCAGAAGACGGTAACCGCGAAAATTACGGTTTTTACGATTCAAATTACACCGATCGATTTACGGTTACGACGCCTTTAATGGGCGCGGCTGCCGATGTATTTCACCCTGGATGTGTGGAGAAATCTCGTGAGAATATCCGCAAGTGTGAGGCGAATGATGAATCTAGAGTGTGTTTTTTCAAAGAATTTTCGCTGATACTGCCGCAAAGAATGCTGCTGGGCAGCTGATACACACGTGGTCACTCTCTCGAACGATAAGCGAGAATTGTGACAGAAATCTAATCGTTGGAAGTGTAAACGTGCGAGCAAAAACGGCGCGCTCTAAAAAAAAATCTCACATCAAGCTCGAGGAGAGCGAAAAGTGTTGCGTGGTCGCGAATGTTAGATGTAAAATTCGCAATTAAATATGGTTTTTGTTTTAAAATATTCTCATGTTTGCGTAATTTTTAATGTTCCAGGTAATATTTTTCAAAAGGCAATTTCTTCTATTAAAATGTTAAATCGAAAAGTAATTCGTCGATCTCGAGAGAAACCGTGACAGCTGCGCGACAGGGCGTACTTTTGCAGGCCAGGTCAGGTGGTGCCCCTCGTTAATCCCATTGTCCTACGAAGCAAAGGCTCTCGCCAACCTTGCTCTGCCGTCCGTCTTTGTCTTTTTTTCCTTGCCTTTTTTTCCTCTCTCTCTCTCTCTCTTACTTTCTCCCGAATGATCCGCGTCTTGCCCCGGCGGACACGTGGACGAAGATTTATGCCGACCGTGATTTCGCGACTCTCGTTCTCTCGTTCCCTCGTTCGTTTCGTCTGCGGACACGAACGTGGGGTCGACCGTTCCTCCGGAGGCTATCAAGAGGCCCGAAGAGTGACAGGCACGTAGCAGCACGTAGATGGCTGCGTGCGTAAGAGTGCGTGTATACGCGCACGCGCACGATAATGCGCCACCTCCCCGCTGTGTGTTTCGTCAGGATTCTTTCGGTGATAAATGGCGACTCGCCGCCGATGCGAGAACGATTACCACGCCGGTCGATTTTTATTCTTTCGCGAATCCTTAGACGAATGCTAAACGACTCAGGGAAACCGTCGCTAGATGTGACTTTGTTCAAGGGCTTTGGTGAAGCGCCAGCCGCACATATAATATATAACAAGCACAGCATGTGCAACAGCATTTTAAATTAAATATATCATGGAAATAGAGGATTTTTCGAATCTCTATCAATTAATTTCAGACGAATATATACTAAATTTGTATTGTATATAGGGTTATATGAACAAGCGAGAATATATTTTAATTGGTTTCTTTTTTCGATGCAACGTTGCTAAGGGATCCAGCGATTATGTGTTAAAGCGATTTATTTAAGAGCTTGGAAGTTCTCTCGATAGAAACTTAGAGGCATTCCCCTGTTATATCACCAGGAAGAGCGTCGCTCGATATAACGCATCATCTCGAACACAAGTTCGGTATACTGTTCCTGGCATTTTTCCCCATAAAATCACGGCTCTCGAGAGCTGTTATCCTTCTTATCGGTCGTTTCGACGTCTTCGAACGAGAGATTTTATTATCATCCTAGACCTAATCTTTAATCCATTTACGCGACACACCGTCTGTCGCGCGGGCGCGTGCGGACGAATTCGCGCAACGCCTGTATAGACGCAATTATGCGACCCCGCATCCACGTGTAAACCGCTGCAGCAAGTAGTTAGCATTCGAATAGTCGTGCCGCGTCGCAAAGACGAGGCGCGAATGCATGCGACATTCTGATAAAGCTAATTTGCGGCTTGCAGACGAAGTTTATCCATTAGCGCGCGCGAGCAGCGCTCTTTGCCTGTCGAATAGACGGCTTCGTGGATATTACCGCGCAACCGTACAAGAGCTATTAGCTCGCGATTAGCTATTTTTGTGTACATAAGGAAAGAGCAATCGGGTAATCTTGGAACGTAATTTCATTGTTCATTAACACTTTTGTTGTTTGACCGTATACACGGCCGATCGTTAAATAAACTCTAAACGGCAGTAAAACCGCAAAGTTCTCTACCATTAAAGTCCGATAAAGAAGAAAACATTAAAACGTTATAGATCGTTATTTTCAAGTGGAGGTACAATTTTCTTTCTCATTGTATGAGATAATTCAGGTATGCGGTTTGAAATAGATTAGAGCACAAATAAAACTTTAATAACGAACGAGAAAAGTTTTTTTTTCTTAAAAGTAACAGTTTAAATATTGAGTTAATCTGAACTGATTAAATGTCATATATTAAAGGATAATGCAAGATTCCGTTTATCGGAAAAGTAACGTCTCTGGATATTTGTATATGTAGATAAAATAACTATGTAATATAATCCTAAAGGAAAGATCTAACACACAACACATGTATATATTAATATCTGATCGTACAAAGTACACAACTGCAAAAATAATGCAAGATATATAATTCGTTCGGATCAACCGCGTGTCAGCATCGATCCGAGAGGCGAAATTCGAATTTTCAGGTTTAGACAGCCGTTCCAGGCAGGTGGTTCATAACAGGCACTCTGGAGTTTGAGGGAAATTAGTCAGGAAGACGAGGCCATTAAATGGAAAATTACGCGCACGCGCACGCGCGCGGTCATCAGACGTTTAAGTACGGCGCGCGGTGTTTCGGGCGATTATAGTGATGCAAAGCTGCGATGTAACGTTACAACTGACTTAGTCGACGTTAATAAAACCCACATTGTACCGGGTAAGCAACGTTTGTCGCGAAATATCGCCTCGGTACACCGTTACAATGACCACGAAGTAGGACATTTATTTCGTGAATTTTACCCGCTATTATTAACCGTATTCCATTGCGCGCCGGCGAAACGCGATGCTTTTATTGTACAATTAATGCTATTTGATTTTTAACTACGTAATATTTTCACGAGTTCTTTTGTTAAAAGGATACATACGGGATGACCCATTTTTTACATGCGGAAAGGTGTTTCAGCTGTCGCTGGTCGAGAAACTGTTTGAAAGATCTCTATCATCATGCAAAAAGCTGTGCACATAAAATTCGAGGCATTAAATAACGACTCATTATCGCAGGGATTAAAAGACATTGTAAGAGAGAAATTACAATGTCTCTTGTAATTGAAATTGTAAGAGACGGTAGCGATTGGGGCGAGATGCTGCGTCACGTGCCGCGCTCGCTCTTCAATGCTAAACGACGCGACGCGGCGCGTCCGCCGGCGCTATGAAGTGATTGATAATAACGACGGAGGGAGTTTTAATAAAGTCCTCTCAATTAGTATCGAACGCTCGGTGCCGAATGACGCGGCTCTGCTTTCGCGGCTATTAATGCGAAGCTGAAGCCTCAATTACCGCGCGCCCGCCCGCTCTTCTCCCTCTTTCCGGTCCCCTGTCATAAATCGCACGTGCAGCTGTGGCACGTGTGCCACGGTAATCGAGTAATTAACATTCCGAGTCTCGTTTAATTTGTACATCACGGCCCGAGAAGGTGCCTACGTACACACGAAGCGTTCCCGCGGGCTCCACCGGGTACAAAGTTCCCCATGACGTGCCGCAACTCTGGCAAAGTACACACAAGTGTACGCGGGGGTCCCAGCCGATGAGTCGCCTCGGAACTTTAATTAAAATACGAAGTAATTGCGGCACACCGCAAACACGTTAGGTTTCCGTTGAAATATCGCGCGATTTTTTTGCTGGAGGAACGAGCCGCGTCGACGACGATGGGACTGAAACTTTTTCATCGGATCGCCTGAGAAAATTCTCGACGATCGCGGTTGTAATTAGTGAATCGTGTCTATTAGCGGATGCCAGACATCTTTGACGACGGTCTACGGATAGAATAATTGCGTCTTGGTTTTATACGTAAGAGGACAAGCAATAAATATCTTTCGTATCTTTCTGTCTTCTTGGATTAAGTACAAAACGGTGGTTTGGATGCTGTACAAGATACACACGAAATCATACGTAAATGTCCAAGAGGCAAAAATTTAGAAATATGTGCGGAAGAAAGTATTGCAAGAGTTATTCCGTCACTGTTTGAATAATTTTACAACGCGAATTTCAATCTTTTGGTTTAATCTGTGCGCTTCAACATTCGTCTGTCTAAACGAGAATTCGAAATATGGGTGGCGCTATTAATGTTCTTTCATTACGTCGTAATGAAGAGTTAACGTTCGTGGCTAACGAGGTGAGAAGTAATGCGACTCGTCGTAAAAGTTCAACGAGCATTTTTATAAATTACGAAATCCGTTCCTCTCTCTCTCTTTCGTTCTCTCTGTCCTTCATATATATCCGACGATACAGAATACGAATGTTTACCAACGCCCGGCTGTGCCGGGAGACGCGCATATCGTTAACGAGCCGTTAATTAACGGATCTAACGCAATATCCTTCGGACCATTCTCATGCACACTCTCTTGACACGTACACGCGAGCGTACATGCATCCCAGCAGAGGCGATTTTAATTAAAACGCGAAATAATTAGCGCGACAAAGGAGGCGAATTACATAAACATAATAGGGCGGCTCGCATTGCCGAGGACATGTCGCGGTCTTATTGCCAATGCAAAACGTGTGCATATCGGACTTGCATAGTCGTTGAGAATGAGAGAGAGAGAGAGAGAGAGAGAGAGAGAGAGAGAGAGAGAGAAGGGGAGGAACGGCATCACTTTACGCGCGTTAACGAGTCGTTAATTAATATAATAACACGTTAGCTGGAGGGCAATGTCGTTAGGAAATTAACCTAGAAGCAATTTATCGCGATATTAGAGCCTCCTTCCTAAGCCGCTCTCCTCCCTGCGGAGGTGCCAATGAAGTTCGATTAACCGGGGTATTACATGCGAGAATTGCACGCCGTGGCCGATGCAACTTGCGCGATAATATCATATAGCTTGACGGCGAATTAGTGCCACTAAATATTCGAGTTTCGCGATCTGCAGAAACTCCCAATACCGGTAGAGTTAGCTTCCCCAAGCGCACCGAAAGGATTAATATTGGGCTCATTAAGACACGCTCTACGAGAGAGCTCTATTAGTTCAATAGCATCAAGTGTCAAAGCAGCAAAGAAAGTCTCTGGCTACTCAAAGGACATACTTTTGTAATATTCATAAATGCGGATTACTTCCAGTTTCGCGTCTTTTTCTCAGGATATTTATTTACGGTAACCACATCTAGTCGGATACCTATAATACCCGCCTTTGAAGCTGCTACGAAGTTCGCGCAATTTTGGTCGTCGGAGAGTCGTCGGACGTTGCTTAAACGGGAACACGACGACGAGTGCCGTAATTAAGGGATTTAATCGTGGAAGTTATCGGAACACAGGACCTCATCCTTTCGTCGTCCCTTCCATTATCCCGTTGCCTCTCGGTAGAATGGGCAACAAACGTTCGAGTATGGCGTGGTATAAAGCGGGGGGTAGTTACCGAAGTGTGCTCAGCGCGAAATCGCGGAAATAATTAACCGTGTGCATTATGCGCCTTAGTATCCGCATATCGTCGACGTTGCATCACGGGCGCGCATCTTATCTCTCCCTCTTCCTCTATGACCCGGAATTCTCTCGGGTCGCGCGGCAGCCTCCGTCTCCAAAGTGGACGAAATATCGCGTCTGTGAAAGGAATGCCGTTCTCTGCGATTTCGTGGAATGAAAAGCGAGAGGTCACAGAGAGAGAATATGTTTCCTAAAATGTAACAATAGCAAAAAGAATTTTTCGGAAATACGCATTGCGGAGTCATAACGAGAGCGAGAAAAATGTATCGCGCGCGTGCAAAGATGCGGAGAAGAGGGACGCGGCGATAAAAACGAGAATTCACAAGCACGTAGAAATTGATATTACATCACAATAATTCTTTAAATGAAGTGTACAGTGCATGAGTTGCGGTTTCGGAGAACGAAATTTCTTTGCAGTGCGGTCAGAATAAGTTTTGCGGAAGTGGAATTTTTAATTTCATTTCGTAAACGTTTCTTCCTTTTCTCCCTTTTCTCTTTTTTTTTTTTCGGTGGAGCCAAGCGAGCGAAATAATTAACTGACCGCGTTACGCGGTCACGACGCAGCGCACCCATAGTCCGCTCATACCAGGGGATTTTATCTTCCGCGGTCGTGCCCTGAAATCCCATCCGATTACTTATTCGTCGGCACGTATTCTGCGTATGCTCAGCGAAGTATTAAAAAATCAACCTATTAAAGACAAATGTTCTCCGCATTCGCCTCCCCGTCGCTCGTTTTCTCTCTCATTCCCCCTTCCACTCTTCCTCCGCGAGTCCTTTGCTCGATAGCGCGGAAATAATTGACCGTGTGCATTATGCGCGCGCCATGCACCGATATCTGCATACCCCGGCGTTGCGGCGCGCGACGCGCGCGCTACCTTATCTCTTCCTCGTGTCCTAGAATCCTTAATGCATCCTCCCCGCATGCAATTCCCTTTGCACGTATACCCCTTTCGCATAGAAAAGTGCCTACGGTTGAAGTGTGACAAAATCGTGCTCGCCGAGATAAATAAAGCGCGACAGTAAAGCTCGACGTGGCGCAAGCTAACTTGCATCACGATGCCATCAAAATCTTCATTGTTACGTCTGAAGATGCCTTTTTTTATTCTTTTTAAACGCTAGAATCTCAGTGTATTCGCGATAACTTGTTAGCTACTTGGCGATAGCAACAAGATAATCAGAGTAATTTTTACAAAGATGTGACATTACATGCAACTGCATAAATACACGTAAATAAAATATAACGTATTGTATAAATTGTTATTTATACAACACTTGTGGTCTAAAAAATATATTAAAAATGAAAAATATATTTTTCGTATGTATTCTTTGTAATAATTCATATTAATATCTAAGCGACTCTCGACGATATCGATAGTGTGAGTCTCATTTCAGACGAATACAAATAAAAGAAGTTGACCGATTTTGCGAACGATTTTGTCGATGATCATAGCGTTATTAAAAGTTAGGAGGGGAAGCTATATAGCTTTGTTTCATTTTTATTTTGTGACGATAAACGTACTCTTTCGAGATCGCGTCGATACTTCCGAGAGCCTCTAATCCGCTTTAACTTCCCGGCAATATCTGCTTATACGATCGCGCGTGCGCGCGCGCGCGCACATACTTCTGTGTGTTCGGTATCGCCAGAGTTTTCTCACGGACGAATGGCTCTCTTAGGAACGGTTGGAAAAGGATATTGTCGCCGCGGGGCGAAAGTCGAGGATCCCGGATACTTCCTCTAGCGTACGTCTTCGATTTACTTTCTCGACAAATACACTCGCGGCTTCATATCGCCGTATTTACACGCCTTAATGAACGCCCCGCGAAACGGCGTTATCCAAGACCGAGATTTTGAGACGCGTACCATAGTTTGTGTCGCACGTCGCTGAGACACCGGTAAGATTAAACCGAGAGAACGGGAAGAATCATCATCGGGTGGTCCTCCGTCTCTTTGGCGCGCGTGACGAGTACACCACCGGGTGGGCTGATAATTATCCTCAGTCGGAGACGTCTCTAATACTCTCGCGGATAGTTGCCGCGCCGTGCATGTCGCTGTGCCTGTCGCTTCGCTAATGCTGTAAACAACACTAGTTCGCGCATATTACGAGGATAAATCAGAAAGTACGAGCGTGTCGTGTGCGTAAATTGCAATATCCCGGACAGGAAGTACTCCTAGGTTGTAACATCGCGTCGAGTTAAGGGAATTGCAACGGGTGTGCGAGTTTCGCTTCACGATTGTAGAAACTGCGATAATCAATTGTGGTTTCTCGTGGGCTGTACCTTCTGAAATTTATACGAAACAAGTAATATCTCGATAGAGTGAATTTGTGATTCACTCTGTGGGAGAGAGTGAGAATATTAGAGATAAGTGATAACGGCGAAATATTCCAGTAAATCGGCAACAAAAAAATACTATTTCCGTTCGTTCGATCGCTGGATTTAGCAAAAAAATTATTCCATCCTACTTTTTGTACTTCATCCTCGTACACCGCTTGTTCCGAATGTTTCCCCGACTCTCGTATACGGGATACACCAAACCGAGCACGTACAAGAGGATTATACATTCGCGCGATCATTATTTTCATTACGTTTTTGAACGAAGCACGGTGTTAACTGGCGTACAATGGACAAAACGAATTTATGGAACGGTGGTAATCCGAATACAATGGTGCCGCGATGAGAAACGTGCGCACCGCTGGTAAGTACTCTGCCCACCTCTCGCGTTCAGGGTGTTTTCCATCGTTTTCACGCGCGTGCATGAGAGGGCTTTTCCAATCAAAAGAAAAAAAAGAAGAAAAGATCGCAATCATCGGCCACAACGGTTGAATAAATTCCAATGGACTGCGCACAAATGAAAATTGATTCGAAGACCACGAAGAGAGAAACGTAATTTCGAAATGCATAACAGATTAATTAACAGCAACGGATTAACTGCGCTGTACTTATCTGGGTAATCCGTATATTTTCTGCGAGCAACATATCCGCGTGTCATATAAAACAGATTTGAAGAGAAGAGTACTACTCACTTCGGTACTTTGAGGCGTGATAGTTACATCGCTGTTTTCAGCGATTATCATACGAACAGTCGAGTTCGGTTTAATCTAGCCATCCGGACCTTCAAAGTGAAGACTCTTGGCCATTCTCTCGTACGTGCACTCACCACGTCGCATGTGCATCTGCATTTAGCGCGCGTATGCACACAGACATGCACGTGACACGGCACGACGGTGGAACGGTGTCGGCTTTCCGGACCGGCATTAACCTAATTTCCCCCGCTTTTAATCGGCCGGTTAGAGCCTCCAGCGGCGAATTCAATTTGTATTTCTACTCGCCGCTCCGAGCATCCGGGGTCCACCATCGTGGACCGATTATCGGATTATTTGACGTATTCCATTACGCGCGCGCGGCTACCTACGTCTAACGCTTATCGTTTCGCTTCAAACGCCATCAATTTCGGTTGTCACGACAGCACCCGTCACCTCGTTGTGCTCGATCATGAGCGTCTTTTCTTCGCGACACTTGACACTCTGTGAATAATTTAATTGACCTGTTAACTGACGCGCCCAGAGTGGGACTCGATAAATTTAGTCGAACAATAAAAAAAATATATGAATCATTATCAATAATAATTTTTCGATTTTAACACAACGGGATACTGATTAAATATTCCCTTTAAATATTATATAGATTCCAAATATTGCAAACTTTTAAGCTAGCGCTATATCTTTTCATATCTTGTTATTTTATTAATTATGTATTTCACGCTAACGCATGTAAATATCTTTTTTAATTATTTCCAACACACGTTTTTTTTTAGCGACTTTGCTTTCAGTCGTACAATGATCTGACGTCTTAGCGAAAGGAAAATTTTCAGAAAGAAGCGAGTCATCGCCGGTAAAATGTATAAAATCTTGCTCTCAGTGTCATCCCGATAATGTCTGAAGCGTGAAGATTTAACAACGATTGGAGCACTTCGATGCTCAAACAGCTCCGTCGCGCGAGATACCATCGACTGGCGGCACTTATGCAAGAAGTTGCCGGAGTGCACTTTCTGACGTTACGAAATACGCGAAGCGTCATCGTCTTCTGACTCTCCGCGGGTGGATGGAGAATAAAAATGCACGCATCGCCGAATTGATGCGGGACGGTCCGTTGAAAGTGCACGACCACGTCGTGCTCGACGGCGCGGCGCGGCGGCGGCGGTGGTGCCAAAGCCGCAAAGTAAGAGCGACAGTCGTACGTTCTCCCGATAATGCATATCGCGATCCGTCGAATCTTTTGACAGTTGCGGATATAGGTGGCCTGTCAAGACACAGCCCGCGCGTTACATGAACGATCAAGATGTAGAGGAACCATCGAGCGAAAAATCGAGCCCGCCGCCCGTCACGAAACGACAGATCTTGAGAGCAACAAGAACATGTTGCAATATGTACAAAGATAAAATATGTTTTAAGAAAAAGTAAATGTACCGAGTACTGTAAATATAAAACGAGAACGGAAGAAGAGATCTATCTCTCGGCGAACCCTGGCAGATACGAAGAAAAAGAAAATGTGCAGTGAAAGCATATATTTTATTATTATTCTTGATTTTTGTCATTATTGTGAAATCATTTTTTTTCATTAATTATGTTTTTTAAACTAGTTAAATTTGTTTTTCTCTTTAATCTTAGTGATCTTGCAACCGTGTCGGTTCGCGTCTACTTTTTCTTACACAGAGTTCGACATCTCGGAATACAATCGTTATAATTCTTGCTACGTACTTTTGCATCAGCTCTTGACTTATTCTTGATGCGTTTCCGTTGCGATCTGATAGCAGAAGTCCAAAAGGGAAATCGTGATGTTCGCGAGCTGCACCGTTAACCAAGGTTTCTGTTCACTCGCCGTCCACTTGGCTGGCAAGCGGCTTTTAAGTTCGACGACCGGATCGGTCGAGGATGCATTATGCCGACGATGGATTTGTGACGGTACGCCGCGCGTTAAGCGGCTTCATGAACCCCGTTCAAAAACGGGATTCTCTGTATTGCGTGCCAGTGGCATTTTTACGATTCGTAACGATCGATAACGAATCGGCTAGCAATGCGGAAATGGATGTTTCGAGGACACGGCAGGCAAACGAGCACGAGTACAGTAAAGTATCCGCATTTGAAAGCAATTGTGCACGAAGCAATTTAAAAAAAAAGCTTCATCCATTATAACCGATATCGTTAATAAGTTAGGTCGATATACCGTGTCGTAATAAAGATTGTCAGTTTGGCATAAATTTTCTATTAATTAGTGGCTTATGTCTCTTTTACAATATTTGACAGACTGATATGATTATTTTCGTAATATACACGATTTTATCGATTATACACGGAAAGATTTTTTTGGAAGGTCTAAAAATTTTGCTGGATACAAATCTGAAAATAATTTTGTTGAACCATCCATCAAAATAATTTCGTTGGAAATTCAAACTAGAATATCAAAACGCTTTACATCAATGCTCATCATTTTTGAGTTTCCAACAAAATTATTTTGATGATCGAAAACAATTATTTTCAGCTCTGTATTCAGCAAAATTTTTAGACCTTCCAGCAAAATCGTATATATAATAATAAAATTGGACACCAATAAGAGAACATTCTCGCATGAATTCGCTACCATTCGGAGAAAGATCTATATCACGCAGGTACCCAGTTTATCCAGGTGTTTCGGACGTATTCTTTCCTACCAGAAAACATAAAGAATTCCACGCAGTAGACGATGCCAAGCAGACATGTTTCATCGAAATCGGATTACGAGACATTCGGATAGCAATGACATACGGACATTCTGTTCCTTCCGTTCGCGCATGTGTTATGTATACTTCTGTTGCGACTGCACCGCAAAGGCGGCGGAAACAAATCGATATCCACCTGGTCTGAAAATTATAAATTGATCCTGAATATACACATAATTGTAGAATTCTTGTTAATCGAGCTCTTGTTATTTATCGTATCTTCCGATATCAAAATAATTCATTTGACTCTATAAAAAAAATGTATAAAAAAATACGAGCAACTTTGAAGAATTTATTTCGAGTTCGTATTTCGAAACTGCATCAATTCTCCTTTCTATCTGTTTTGACAAATTCGCGCAATAACATTTTTCAGTTTTTTTTTTTAAGTATTATATTTGTTTTGTCGTTCAATCAGTAATTTTAAAATTACAATTTTATCAAATAATACGATATGTACTATTACACTTAAGGAATAATTCGTAATATTTTAATATCTCTTTCTTTTCGTAAAATACTAATTTTCCGAGTAATTCATTTTAATTGAAAAGTCACGCCATCGGACGCTTCACAGAGAAAAATCCTGGAAACCCACGGTGAGAGCGACGCGAAGATTTCTCGAAATAAATTCGGCGGAGCGGCAATTATCACTGGAAGGCGGCAGTCTGCGAAGGTGACGGAGAAAAAGAAAGGGAAGCGAGAATGAGGATGACGGGGGAAAAGCGAGTGTCTGGGAGGAAAAAGGACAATGTCCGTTCGCGCACCTCCGGATCCTCTCCTCGAGATTCTGTATATTTCACCTCGGGGAATACGTACGCTTCGCTGCACCGCACTTTCGCCAAGAAACTTTTTATCGGTGGCGTTTCTTAACGGTGCGGCGGCGCGAGGGGTCGCCCTTTACGCGGACAAGTCGCGGAAACTCGCAGAAGAGCCTTCATTTCTCCCTGAAGAACGTGTTCCGGGTCGTTCGTGCAGCACGATCGCGAGTTACAAATGCTCATGATACCTAATATCGGCCCTTGATGATTCGTTCGATAAAAAGAGAAAACAAATAGCGCAGGTTACGCATTATATGAAACATTGCTATTGCACTGCCCGCACGTTTGAGAGAACGAGAAATTTTATTTCAGCCATTTAAATCGATGACGGTGAAAAATTGATAAAAAAAAATATGTCTATTGTGAAATACGAACAGTTATAACAGTTGAATTAATTGATCTTGGAAAATATCACTGGTTTTCAAAATAAGTTTCATCATTTTCAAAAGCTGGAATTGGTATAAAAGTGCATTAAAGCGTGAATATTCAACTACGTATTTCAGGTTAACAAAAAGAGAGAAAGAGAGAGAGAGAGGAATTCGCCAATGTATGGTAAATAAATGAGAAATAATTACCTCAATTTATCCGACCAGCGAAAACGGAAGTTTTAGTTGCATCAAAACACGGTTACTCGAGACCGAATAAACACTGCGCGGGAAAAACGAATAATTAACAGATAGTAACCACGTCACGTGGGAAGTACGTAATGCAACGCGATAACGAGCTCGTTTCTAACGAGAAACGTCAGCTCCACGCTCCGGCGTGTTTCGTTTAGCGCAAAGGGTTATAGGGGATGTTTACGCGAGACACACATCTGCGAATAATCCGGCGGGGATGGCACACAAATCTGTGTAGATTCCCTTCGCGCGGGGGGTCTACGATAGAGCAGGGTCTGCTGTCGTTCGCGAGAAAAGCCTCGTGAAGCCAATAAAAGCGGATTGCGAGAGGGCCGACGCGCGACGTGTGGCAGAAGAGACGCACCCGACCTACCCTCTCGTAAACCTCTCTCACGCAGGATAATGCCTGAGATCCATTACGAATGCGACATTTACGAGAAAGCATGACTGTATAACGAACATTACGCGAAAAATTGCATTGCCACTGATAATGCGAGCTAATCTCTGTTTCTCTTCCTCTCCCCCTCCCTCTCCCTCTCACCCTCTCTTTCTCTCTTTGACCGAGAAAAGTTATAAATATAAGAACGACGAACGAGGAGTGAGAGAGAGAGAGGGGGGGAGAGGGGGAATCAATGAAAATTACAACGCACGTCGAACTCCTCGCGAACGTTTCGACGATGATGTATTTTCCATTTATTTTCGCGACCACAGCTCGCAATAAATTTTGCAGTGCGAGCGATCGATAAAATTATATACGATTTAATTCGATAGATGGAACCTGGACGCAGAGAATGCTCTAGTAGTTTTTCCGCCGGACTGCCTTGCTATCTCGTCACTTTCATCTCTTTCACGACGGCGATTTTCCACCGTGCGACGACCGCGAGAAACTCGATTATCGAATTACCGGAATTCTCGCAGAATTAGGGAATAATCTCTTAACGCGTTTCAGAGTTGGCCGGCGAATGTTCGCACAGTGAAAACTGGGGGGATTTCGCGGAATAGCAGGACCATCATGGATATTTCTCGCTTCGCTTCCCGATTAAATCTTGTTTAGTGGAAATTAATATTCCAGGATTTTGAAATCTACAAAATTTGAACTTTTTCATGAATACAAAAACCATCCCAGAAAGTACGATAATTTTTAACTGTGTGATTGATTAACTTCTTTTGATGTATCATAATCGAAGGGTAACTTACTAAACTTTACTGACAATGAGAGCCCATTAATTGCAATTAATCGCGTGCACCGCTATGCTGACAGCTCGCTATTGACAGTTTCCTCGTAATCCTAAACACCTACGGGCGAATGGCACTAGAGGCATGGTTCGTTGCTCATTAACATGACATGTATATGTCCGTGTAACAGGAGCGCTGCCTACGAGATACCCTCATACATCGAGCCCCTAGAATCGTCTCAACGATTAGACGGAGCAACCTGAGGCGAGGAGGGGGAGAGGGGGAAGGGGGTCAGCAAATGGCAGAGATGGAGACCGGATGAGGGCCACAGAGGAGGAGAGAAAATCACTTGGGAAATCATCTTACATCGCCGTGGCTGCTCTTCTGCCACAGCGACTCTGTAACTTATCGCGGTCGTTTCCCGCGGATTCTCACAAGTCCCGTTTGGAAGAGAGGTCCTGCGAGCGCAGGGTTAATATCGGCGTTCACGAAAGCCGTTCATCGCGCCCACCGCAACAACGTCGGTCGATTAATCTCTCCCCCGTTCGATTATTTTTGTCGGATCTCATCCATTAGCACGCGAGCGATTCGTACGCGCTTCGTGACGCGTATTAATAATCGTGTTTTATACATCCACTCGGTGTGTGTGTGTGTGTGTGTGTAAGGCGTATTTTTAGCAATGAAGGCGGTTACGTTAGCGATAATTAATAATTCCGTTACGTGTGCATTGAACGGAACGCGCATTTTCAATTTTAATATTGCACGCGATATTATATGCACGTGAAAAAAACTAGAATCATTTTAAATATATATCTAAAAACGTATGTTGTGCATATGTATTATTCGTGGCTCAAGTTAAATGCGCATATAATTAAATTTTGCAATTAATTCATTTATATAAGGATCATAATTTTAAATGTTGAGAATCAGCATTTACAAGCTCAACTAAATTCGCGTTCTAAAATTTCTGTGCGGTCGCGAGACGACTATATTTATTATAGTAAAAAAAGTACCGAGCGTGTAAAAATTGCGTGTGAGGCATTGAATTTGCAGATACCCGTACATCTATATAGCGCCATTCTATTAGGGCAACTATGAGATCTCAATGCGCGCTCGGACGAAAAGACCGAAACCAATCTAACGATGGTTCATTCCGTCAGGATTGGAACGATACCGCGCTTTTGCGTGGCGAGAGGCGAAACGGGAAACGAAACGGAACAAGAGAAACGGAGACACCGGCCGCTTTGAATAGCTTCGTCAAATAAGTCGGTGGACCGCAACACGCGTACCGCATATCTCATCACCCATCACGTTCTCGCGCTCTTTTCCCGATAGCCCATCGTCATACTGTTCGCATTCATATGTACGTACATACATATGTGCATCCTCACGCGACGACGCGATACAAAGTTTCACCGCCAATCGAGACGCGGATGCACTTTACGATCGGTGTCCCACGACACGCGTTTTTGCTCGATCGCATGAAGAATCGCGCGTGTACTATATTCTCGCCTTCTTTTATTCTCTTGTCATCTGCTACGAAGTCATAAATTGCGCCACGTCGAACGGCAAAATTCGAAAAGTGGAGCACTGAAGTTTATCCGACTACGACACATCGCGCCGCGACACATCACGGAAAAATGTGTTTTCTTACGCGAGGACCAATGAGAAAAAACGAAACATACTGCTTGATAATTTAACATTCCTCTTGCAAATGGATGCGTGTCATAATATTTGGTTGCATTTTTTTATATATATAAGCTTGTTGTGCTAAATTGTATTATATTTTAATGTTGCTAAAGAACATCGTATACCTATAGTTATTGCTCTTGAAAAAATAATCTAACAATAAGTATAAATATATAAAATAGAATAGATGTTCAAAGTCATTCTTGAGAACAATATTTTTTTCTTGAATATTGATTATTAATTAGAATGAATAACGAAAACAAGCGGCAAAAAGTTGCGATTAAAAAATCTATACGCGATCACAGTCGCATCAGGCGCCGCTAATTATCATGAATTATAAATCATTATGCCAGGCGCTATCGTGAGATCAAACGCGCCGAATGTCGCCCACGCGCATTTTGCGTGCGCGATCGGCGGTTGGCATCTCGTCGGACGTGTATCGATCGGACAATAGCACAAAATGAAAGGAAAGGAGTGAGAAGAGGAGCGTAGAGAGAGAAAGAAAGAAATTACTTTGCGCAATAAAACTGCAACGGGGAGGACTGCAGCATGACGGGGAGGACGAGATGCGTCGAATAAATCTTTTAGCCTCTCTCGCGCTCGCGACCCAGTCCTGAAAATTGCGAGAGAATGCGTATATAATCGAATCGCCATTGTCCCGGGCGTGGTTGTCTACTCGGCCAATTAAAATAACAATATGCTCAATGGACCGTTTTGCATGCAAATTAAAGGGGGTCGCCCGTATTCGACTGCATCGACACTTTTCGCAGTCGTCGCACTATATTGCCGCTATATCGTATCGACATGCTACTATAGTTTCCAGTACGTTGCCGTTAGCACCAGATCGATTGTATGAGCGAATTCTGGATATATCGTCGGGGTTACGACAAAAATTAGCTTGAGCACTACTGTGTGACGAGATAAAAAAATAATTTTCTACGTTATGACACGAATTCAACGTGACAAAAGCATCATTTTGGGATTTTATTGTACGTTAACACTTATCCTGCGGTAAAAATTATGTGGCTCATTTATGGCCTCATCGATATCAATTAACTTTTCAATTAGTTTTGCTCGACTATTCTCTCTTTAGAAATAAAAAACTAAAACCAGACCAAAATTGACAATAAATAAATTAATTGTGTCAGTATCATAGATAAGGATTAATAAATAGAGAAATATGTGTCATTAATTAAAAAATACTACGCTTTTTTTTTTAAATTGTTTCAATATATTAAAAAAACACACACACTTAAAAAATAAGTAGCTTGATACTTCTTTTTCTAATAATAATGTTAATAAAGTGAATATATTTGTTGATACGAAAATAATTGTATACGTCCATGAATTTGCTAATACGCGGCCACAAGCAGATCGGCGTCAAAGATGACGATACGTCAGTTTCACTTCCTGATTCCTGATCACGTATCCGAGCTGAACCACGGATGCATATATACACACGAGGAATATCGATTCAAGCTGCAACACGTCGATATACATGTATAATCAAGGGGATTAATGCGTGATCTCCCTTGGCGGTAGTTTGGATTATCGGACGCATCAAATGCATCATGCTCGATCCTCGCATAGTCTCGGATCGCGCAAGGCGCGTCTTGAACAGCAACATCGCGAAAACGGAATAAATGTCGATGACACGGAGAAATATTGCGCGTCGTGTGTATGTCGGAAGCATCTCGAAAAGTAATGTGCATGCCAAGTTAAATAGGAATGCAGCGCCTTTTATTATTTTACTTTGACGTAACTTGGGACAATTTTTAAAGTTGCAGAGATTTGAGTAGAGTTCTTATAAATATTTTTGTAATAACAGTCCTTCCTTCAATCATGGCTATAATGGTCGTAAATTTCTTTTTTACATGAAGATAGATCTCTAAAGCCGAATTTGATTCCTAATTATATTTTTACTCTTACAGGAAATGACAAAGCAAATATGAAGACAAGATGGTACGGAGTGTACGTCAAACAAATACGCATGGTCTGTCAGCAGTTAAAGGCCGAAGGAGAATAAAAGAAAAAAAATTGACTTTTGTGTCTTTGACCGGAAGAGGACCTCGACCTGGTCGGTCCCAGCTGCGTACGTTCGCCACATACGGCCGCCTCAGCTCGAATTTATATCAGAGATACACATATTTGGCGCGATGTGGCGAGCGATCGCCTCCCCCCCCCCCGTCCGTCGGTGATCGTGTGCTCGCCTCTTTCCAGCAAGGTTTCAAATTTCGTCACGCTGCGCTCTCATGCGCGTACGTGTACACTGGATATTATAGTATAGATGACAACCACCGATGCGAGATGAACCGAGGTGGACCGGTGCTCGAAAAAATAATGAGAGCGCGTTCGCCGTGCCGAGATTATTTATCTCGCCTCCCGATCGTCGCTACTCGCTACTTTCCCGCTCGACGATTCAGCGCGGGAAGAAATCAGCGCGAGGACGTAATTTATTGCGCATCACGGCTTTGCGCCGATCTTTTTCATAATCACGCGCTTCACGAGCAACGGAAGGAGAGGCAAAGAGACGAGAAGAATATCGTCGTGGCGCGCTGCCGTCATCGTCGTCCTTCTTGAACTGCAGGACTCGGTCGGACTAATTGTAAAAGGGGGTCGACGATTTTAAGGTCTTCGGGATCCCTCTCGCCAGCCGTCGCGCTGCCGCCGCGCCACCGCGTCAGGGCCCACGATCGCCTGCCTCCCCGTCCTTCTTACTTCGTTGTTTTATCGCTTCATCCCAGAGAGCGACTTTGCCTCGAGTTCCACCTTGGGGCGATCGATTATACGCTCGCGTGGCCGATGATTATTACTTCTTTCGAGCAATCTTTTCGCACGAGGGAGTAATTCGTCTGGCGGCGGCCTCCGCTCGCGTCTGGACATCGCGCGTGATGTCTGATGCTTTAACATTTTGCACGCTCATGCCTCTCCTCGAGAGACACGTGAGGTCGGGTTAGTCTTCAACTCATGATCACAGAGATAGATACATTTTAATAACGCAATATCCCCGAAGAAGCGCGCTTTACGATCTTGCAAATCATTGAACGGTATTAAACCTCTTTGTTATCTATCCTTTCTCTTTAAATTGATAAATTTAATGTTTTCACTAAATATACATGTATTGATATATCAATGATATTACAACTCATTATATTTTTAACAATCAGTAATATCATCTAAACAACTGATGTTGACAATTAAAATAATTTTATTATATCCCTATTCAGTTTTGCAGAACGTATCGTCAAAACTAAATCTCCAACTCATCAACAATCGCGATGTGAAGCAAAGGATTACCTATGAATGTTACATTAATGTAAATGAATGTTACATTATAATATTTATCTCGTTGAAAACCGAATTGCTCCAAATTTTCTATGCTGTGGCTAATAAAATGAAATTCGGTCATACTAATAAAACCAACCAACAGGAGTACTCTGATCTGTCGCAAATTAATTTGATTAATTACGGTCTCAAAATCTTTTGGAAATAAGAATAGATAGAAAAAGAGGAGAAAAGAGTGCAAGCGCAATATTATCCATGACTTATTACTCGGCGTATAAATAATTCTATCGATCGTTGCATTTTTTGCTGCAAGAATCCGGAATATATAATCCGCATCATACAATGTATTATCGTATTATTGTTGTAATAATAACTTAATTCAACGCCAGAACATGAAAAATGTTGTAAAATTCTCGTTGAGAAATTCTGCTGAAAAATTAATCCTATATCTATATCATTCTCTCTCGTTATATTTTCATTCAATGATTATAAACTATTCATACAAAAATGTATAAATATACTAAATATTGTAGAATCATATTGAGAAAGTTATTCAATTCGAAGAGACTGATTCATATTTTTTATTATAAAATAAAAAATTATTATTTAAATTTTAAACGATAAAAATTTATCAAATTTATTTAAATTTTTACGATAATTTTTACTATTTTTTAAATATTTTATTAAACTGCGAAAGGTGACTTAATACAATGTACAATTAAATTTATAACTGGAAAATTTTTAACTATATGTTCGCTTACAATATACTGTATTTTCGGGCATAAATTCTTTCTATAGTGAAATCTTTCTATAGCGTTCAATTACTCATTGGCACGTTGCCTATCGTCGCGTGACATCGCGCGGTAAATTAGATGAAATGATCCTAATCAATCTGAGAGCATTTACGGCTTGGTTCGAGAATTTTATCGTCGCTCGTTGCGCCGAATGTTTTCGCATGCATAATGGCGCGAACGGGAGAAGACGCGCCGCACGGTTATGCAGTAAGCCACGCAGTAGAGAAAGCAGGCGAATAGAAGCCAGGTGAGGCCAGTCAATCTTCCGGCGGAGAATTGGCCCATCGCTCTTCAGCAATTTATGCCTCCGGCCGGTTGAAAAATACCGGCAGCTCGCACGATGCGGCGCGATGCGGCGCGATGCGATGCGATGCGGTGCGATGCAACGGAAGCGTTTGTATTCTGACCGGATGCGCACTACGGTCCTGTTCCGACCAATATTCCGGACTTCCTCCTCTTATTTAGCCTCTCGCTCTTCCGTCTCGCTCTTCTATGCGTCCTCATTTACTCGCGCTCCCATCTCATTCATATTTATTGCATCCGCGCGCTTATCCCCCAACGTACCTCTTACGTGAATTTGAAGCAATGCTCGTTTCCGTGAATTTGTATCGGACAAAGAAAAAAGAAAAAGTTCTCTTATAGCTTTGTATCAATCAGCGATCGTCTTGCGACGTAATTGAAGTCAAACGTACCATGCGATAAATTGAGTGGGAAAGTTTGAAAGTTTGAAGATTGAAAACGAATCCATAAACTAAAATATTATCTTATGTATTTATAAATATTTCACATTTGTTTTGTGCGACACATCACCAGTTTTCAATCGTTTTTACCGTACATTTGTTTTATTGTTTAATTTAAAAAGATATAATTTAATCGATTTCACGATAAAATCTACATATTGCACTTCCTTACTTTTTAAGCAATTTTTAGTTACTTTCGCGGTAGTCAATGAAAAAGTCAGAGAGTTGATTGGTCGCCACCTTAAGGCATCTCACGTCTAGTGAAAATTCATGAGTTACAGCACACGCACGCACCAATACAAAGCAATTCGCGATGATTTCCATTTCCTATATCGTTCCTTTTGTAAATCACGAGTTATCATCCATCCTATTTATCTTACTCCAGCAAAAGATAACCAGTTAGATGCGAACTCGACCACCTGTCCGTTCAACTACCCCTATTTTTCTTCCGGCAGAACAGCAGCGGACAGAATTGCTTTGAACGAAGACTTTAAGTGGTTGAATCCTGTCCTCGAAGTGCCTGGAATAAAATCGATCCGAGCAGAGACCAGCAGCATTTTCGACCTCTGCGTGTCTCGGTCGCCCCGTCGGCGTCGTCCTGGAACTTTCCACGAAACCGGAAGAACTTCTCTCGGTGACAAAAAAAATAACGCGGGGGGGCGAGGCAGATGAAAGATACTTTTCTTAACTCCGTTCGAAGTAAATGTCGAAGTACACTTTGCCGGAAGTTTCACTTCGCTTCGATGCACCGAGATGTCCTTCTAAGATGGCGCGAGGATTATCGGGGCGCCGCGCGCTGTTGCTCGCAATTGTGCGAAACGGGATTCTCCGTGAAGACCCTCGTTAAGTCGAGGATGTAAAAATCAATGCAAAGTTCAACGACGTAAAATTACGAGTTATGTGAAGGTTATTAATTTTGTATTACTGTTCACTTATAGTTGCTTCGCTGTGTTTGAAGAAGATTACTCTTGGATCAATTTCCATGCATATTTCACGAACATATTGCTCCATTATTACGCCATTTTTCTTATATACTTTACATATTTCGGCCCCATCATATACATATATCTCTACAACTATTTCTGCACAATATATATTTTTCATTCAACAGCTCACGTCAATTCGCCGTTTATTTAAACTCTTACGCTCGTTCCCGACATCCGGTTCGTATAATGACGCAGGGTAACCGCGATACTCATCGAAATTTCCAGAATGTTGGTGGGTGAATGTCTGCGACGATGTTTAAAAACGATCCGCGAAGCAGCGTCGTAAGAACGATAATCACCGAGTAGAAAAAGAGCAACATGACCGGCAATTTGGCAGCTTACGCCGGATGTATGAGCATTCCCGGTAAAGTCGTGCATTCTCGCACGTCCACGACCTTTACGTATGAGGACCGTCATACCACGAGTCTCCGGATTCGATCTCGGATGCCGCAGCTTCGAAGACTGCTGCATACAAAAAGGCGCCTATTCTTCCTCTCTTACACGTGCACGGACATGTTCTTCGGACGGGCAATCCTCGGATTCTCTATCCTGACCTCGTATCTACTAACGAGTCGGATGTGACTTCCGAACGTAATGAACATCGACGTTTGCACGTATCCCATAATATATGTGTTTGAAGGTATTCGAATAATTAATTCAAGGATTTTTGACATGCGCATCGAAATAGTGAGAGACACACGTTATGTATCTCTCCGTATTATGTATTTCTACAAGCTTAAAAAAAACTAAAGAAGAATAAATATTTATACACTTAAGAATAACTTAATTTAGACATTAAATGAGAGAATTAAAACAAAATGATTAATATTTGCGCAATGCATTCGTTAAACTAAAATCTATAGAAAATATTACTCGCATCTGACGTAACACGTGCTTGAAATCACGCTGTTTAATCATGCTAAGAACTCTAGAAGCACATTTTGTCTACGAACAAACTACTAACTAGCATCATTCCGAGCGGAAAACTTTTTGAGTACGCGAAAGTGAGTTGTAGTTCACGTTCGAGCGAATTTCGGAGAAATTTCTGGCGTTCGAGCGTTCGTTCAACTGGCTATAATGCTAGGATCTGAATAAAAAATCGAAGAGTTCTCGGTTTGAAAAATAAAGACAAGTTTATCCATAATAAATAACTCGATGAGCAAACATCTTCACGAAAAACATGTTTCAATTAAAAAATCTGTCTTCGTTGCGATTACACTGCAACAGCGCATGTATACGAAATTTCTCGCGAAAATAAATGTAAATACAATCGAGATGTTAATCGAGTCGTAAATTTTAATGATGCATTCCGAAGCTACTCATTCCAAAGCTACGTATTCGTTTGGCGCGTACTTAGATCCATGCCGCATGTGTACACAATAAAAGCATGGAAAATATGTAAATCAAACAATGGAAGAACTATTTTAGCACAAATCTCGCGCGAATTCAGCGAATCGAGGCATCCTACGAATAGCAATGACATCGAACATGATAAACGTCAAAATTGAACAAACTTAATAATCATTTAATAACTTAATAAACTTAATAATCACTTAATAATCATCGTATTAAGAATGTCACGATAAAATAAAAAAGCAATCTATTATTAAAATTTAATGTAGAAAAATAAGAATATTTTATATATTTTATATATTTTATATGAGAAACATAAATTTAATAAATATTTTATAAAATGTTTCTGACATAAATCCACTGAAGTAAAATAAATCATACAATTAATTTAGATGAGAATGCTTTAATTATTTGATTATTTGGTAATAAAATCATTTTTCTTTTTCATAAAAGTTGCAGTCCACCGATTGTAGAAATTAGAATTAAAATGTTAAATAATAATTTGTGCCGTAGATTGGCGTGGGAAATGATAAATCAGACTTCAAATCGAAACCATCACTATGTAGGAGAGGCGACACGAGGGAGGAAAACAGCCCGCCGGCGGCATCCTGAGGGCAGATCGGGGTCCATTCATCGTAAGCCGTCGGGAAAGTCCCGGAACTGGGATTCGGATATGTGTCCAGGGTCAGTGTGCCGTCGGTCAGCACGAAGAAATAGCTGGCTCTGGCATGTAGCCAACCACCTTCGGGGAAGTCTCGCTCTTTGCCTCTCTCTCTCTCTCTCTCTCTCTCTCTTTCTCTCCAGAAAGAAAAATACTACGCTTTCCTTTCTCTCTCAGCGCAACATCATTTTCACTTGCAACGTAGAGAACATCGATTGACCAAATATCGCGAGTAGCAAAGATGTCTCGATTTTTAGTATTCGATAATCGTAATTTAATTAATTTTCGATTTCTGATTTATAGATATATTGTAGATAGAATCTGACATAAGAGAAAATATAAGAAAGAATTATAATTGTGTAAAAACTTTTCCAACTTTGTCTTCCTCGTTGTTATCATACTTACAAGTGGAATGAATAAACGGGGCATAAAGTTCGGAAAAATTGCGATCTGATAAAATTTAATATTCAGAGAATATCGTATGCATGATAAGGCTGTGACCTCCGGTGGACAATATTGTTTCCGGAAGAGATTGCTCGGTGAGCCATAACCGGAACAAAAGCAGAACATAGTAGAAATGGGAAAATTTTGAAAATTCAATTCTGTGCGAGATACAGAGAATAAGAACATTCCGAATACCTATCTAGAAACTTGTCCCTTCGATTCTCTTCAACTATGTGCGCTCCAAGAGAACGGCGTACAATGTAAACTCTCAAATCCAGATGCCGGTTCAGAGAATATTGCGCAATGCTCGTAACGGAATCATTGACATGCCAATTAGCGGTGACCGTCGGACTGGTAAACGCCGACGAAACGTGCCGCCAATTTAGAGCAACTGGATCTGTTACTAATTGATGGCCGAGTGCACCGCGGGTCGTTCTAAGTAAGCGGGCAAAATAGAACTAGCTTCTTACGTGAATAACCTCCCATTAATGTATGTCTACGTAGAAAAGAGAATGCTATTTTCTACATTACAAATGTCATTGGTACTTCTGAGAATTATAGAGCATTTAAAAGTAGCAATTCTTCATTCTAATATCTGTGATATAAATGTCACTAATATCTGTTAATATGTGTGAAACTTATATGCGTAATACTTAAAAAAAAACGTATTTATATATACATATTTTTTTATGTTACACATTATTATAAATACATATATGTATATACCTATATCTTTATACAATATAATATTATTATATAATATTATCAGATAAAAAAGATTAAAAAGCATTTATGTTGTATAACTTGAAAGAAAATTCCAGTAGCTATACTTGTGAAGAAACAACGCATTACTCTATTGCTAATAATAAGATCAATCAGTTCATATTTGGAAGTATGATTTACATCCACAGTTCCATCTTAGTCTCCACTTGTTATTAATTTATGACCAATCTGAGATATTCCCATACGTTATGTCATATCTCCGTAACCTCATCTTTCACATAATAGAGCCAATGTCTAGGAATTACACTAACGGCGAAGTCAACGTCCGATAACTGCCCTCGATCGTATGTCTCCTTTTTGAAGTAACCGCGCGCTCGCCCACGATCGAATGCACCGAATTATCCGCAGCTGCTACTGCTATTATTATCTCGAGTCTTCGCGCGTGACACAGAAATCTTGCGTCTCGATCGCGCAATAATGATCGTCGATCGCTTGTCTCCAAGTTGCATGGACAGTCTTAATAATCGACTTATCAATCTTGAATAAATTGACCAGATGAGATCACTGACCGCATATATATCCCTTCGTACCATCTGCGCCCGTACAAAGATTATTGGATTAAATAAATCCTTCTGCTCTCGAAGCTCAACATGACTACAAAAATAAGCAAATTGTATGGTTTATGGTTCCGTAATATATTTTCCGTAATTATATAGATTATATCGTGAGATTGCGCCGATCGTCATATAAATCGAGATGCTGTGTGTACCTGCTGTGTGTGTGTGTGTGTGTGTGTGCGTGTGTGTGTGTGTGCTATCAAACACGCGCGATACTAGGTATATGAAATGCAAAAGTATTATTCGTATCTCTCGTTGCGATCTTCGAAATGTCAGAATATTTTTATGCACCACTTAAATAACATTGTAAACAAATATCTGCACTAAAAGCATGTTGCTCCGTTATCACCGAGAAACACAGTATAAAATAAATTATGTGCATCAAGACGATGTAGTATCGGCGATTCCGTCCACCGCGACGACAAAAATAACCGTCTATCGAAGAAACCTGTAGCTATATCAATCCCATTCTCTTCGGAATGAACTTGCGACAGCTGCATTTTCCTCGATTGTCGCAAACCGCACTCAGACGAGATCGTACGTGCAGGTCGATAACGCCGGTAAAGACTTCGAGAAGCGTGTCCTTGAGGCAACCTCCCTCCCGACGAGAGCTCGTCCGCCGGTCGTCCTCTTACCTGAGTCCACGGACACTTAAGCGGCTTACCAGGTAATTTGCCAAGGGAGATCGATAACCGATAATTTACACGCCGGTTACACGAGACGTCCTCGGACGACTCCATTCGTCGATCGGCTTGCTGCGCGTGGGTGGTTTACGAGAAATCGCGCGCGGCGCCGATTATGGCACACCTACGTGATTTGATGGGTGTCCTTACTTACGCTCGCACGTATGCGCGTCGCTCGTAAAATCCTCGAGGTTGGACAGAGCCGTCGTTGTCCGGCACGCGGCGGTGATCAGCGTACGATGGCGTAACACGCGAGCAAGAGTCTCAATGGGGTCGCGCGACAATTTTGACAAAATCGACAACGGGATGAACGGTGGCCGTCGGTCGATGTTCATGGGAACCGTAATTGCCTTCTCTATTGGCTGTTACTTATTAATATTGAAAATGTCGAGAAAATGTATGACAATATTTTATAGTATAAATTTAGAATATGCGATATCAGAACATTATATTAATCCAATATTGATTCTTCCTCAATTTCATAATGTTTAATATACATAATTAAATAACCGCTGTTAATGCGTTACAACAGTTTGTTGATAATCATTTTCTGTTAGAAGCAAGTTAGTCGCGTGATAACTTTTCTGCGTAATTGCAAAATCTAGTCGCGTAGGGAGATGCATTTCACCGTGCGCGCCAACAAAAGGAACGAGGGACGAGGTTTCGCCTAGATTACGTCACAGGCGGACGGAAGGACTCGGGAAACAAAATGATAAAAACACCACGGAAAAAGAGAGGGAGTGAAAGGTAGAGAGAA
The DNA here is from genome assembly GCF_000956235.1 of Wasmannia auropunctata. Taxonomy (NCBI): domain Eukaryota; kingdom Metazoa; phylum Arthropoda; class Insecta; order Hymenoptera; family Formicidae; genus Wasmannia; species Wasmannia auropunctata. The sequence continues at coordinate 4,373,419 of NW_012026784.1, forward strand.
ATGACTGAGGCACAAGGGAACTCTCGTTCCATGGCTCGCCTGTTAATTACTGGCCTTATAACCAGCCGGTGCCTTGTACCGTCTGAAGAAAGAGAGAAAAAGAGAGAGAGAGAGAGAGAGAGAGAGAAAGAAAGAGAAAGAAAGACAGAAAGAGAGACAGAAAAAAGAGACATCAACGCCTGCGGGGTGAGAAAAAAGAAGGAAAAGGTAAAAAGAGCGACACAAAGAGAGAGGGATTCGGAGCTCCTGGGAACAAGCTAACCCCCGTCGACGTTGCCGGTGTCCCGTTAATCTCATCTTAACAAGGGTTTAACTCTGTCTCGCGAATTCGCCAAGTACGAACGCGCGCACACGGGACATCTTCGCTCGCATGTATATGATACTACTAATATCCAAGTGTGAGTACGAGATGTAGATGTACATGTACGCGCGAATGTCGCACGGGGATGGTATAATCAAGTCCGGTTCGAGATATCTATTAACCTTCCTCGGCAAATTGCCGTATCGTTTCCGACTAAACATCTCGGGCGAATTGGCTCTTACGCTTGATTAACTATTAACTCTTTCGCTGTTGAAAATTATTACCAGCTTAGAATTAAAATCTTTTCGCGCGACTTCGAACGCGGAACGTTAAAGAGCTACTGCTACCATTTTTATAAATCTGAAATTACGTGTTGTACTTTGCACTATTCCACAGTACTATAGTCACGTTATGTATTCGGCGTTAACAGGTAACGGCGATAACTTGGTACGCTTGTTCGCGATGTAACATGTCACAGATACTATTCTGAAACTGTGTAACAAACAGGCACAGATATTTGCATCTGCTTGCGTGATGGAATATGCACGTGTGTACACGATTGTTGATACACGGACGTGCATAATACTCGGATAAGGCGATTCCGCCGCCGGAGACGTATTAAGCCTACATCTATTAGGGTGTGTCGTACACCCTCCATGACGCAGCGTCACGATCAGCCAGGAGAATTGCCCCGAGCAACTTGAGAAATGTCATTAAGTGCTCGCCGAGGCGCAGCCAATATGTGCGGATGCGGGTATGTGTCAGTCGTATTAATAAGTTATCGAGCTCTATAGTATTAGATGATACAATCTATCTGATTTCTCCTGCATTCAAAGGACGCATTCAGAATAACGGATTTATCGTTAACAGCCGTTTAGTGATGATCTGTCTAAAATGAATCATCTAAATAATTTGCGAAATTTTTTTATAAATGTGAGTATGTATAATGCTTTATACAATAATTTAAGAGAAAATGACAGACAATATGTGAATGTAATAGCATAAACTCCTGACGTATGATAGAATATCGATTTTTTAATTAGTCATAAATTCTCTCGTATCGTAGAATATTTATCTTAAATCAGTCTACAATGCTTCATTTGAGAATTTCGCGATAAACGTATTAATCAGGAATCTTGTGGCAAGCGTACAGTGTGTGTCGTGTAATATTTATGAGCATTTACGCGGCTACGGTTATGGTGCGATTTCCACCTCTATTATTTCCATGGTCATATGCGCTTGTCAATGAACTTACAATTTTTCACACAAATTTTCTGAAAATGAGGTTTCAACACGCTTGCCAACCATCCGACAAAATTATCCGCCGCCATGACTACGTCTATTTTTATGTAGATTATGTACGTGTCTACCGTACAATACATCCTTGTAAAGTGACCAACGAAATTATTCCCTCCCAACAGATACGATACGTGTAATTTTACGTGTAAATTTTTTTTTTACTACGTAGCAGCGATTCTGACGCACAGATTTACAATTTCTTTCTCACAATTTTTAAATAGACGGCAAGATGCTATAATATTTAGTACGTTCTAGAGCAAGTGGACAGTAATATTAAAAATTCGTGAGAAACGTCGTCTGAAATAAAACATATCTCAAAGTTCTCTTCTTTTATATTATATTTAAAAGGATAAAAATATCTCTTCGAAGAAAATTCTTCTCATTTCTTCTGAGCAGTAAAAATGTCGGTTACATAGGTGACAAAAGTAAAGTGTTGATGGTTTACCAGCGAACGCGTTAACTGTTTCGATTTACGCTTTCCATATTTTATAACATTTTCGACTGCTGCGCTGTCGACCGCATAGGAAATAAATGCGTGCGGCTCGCTTGTAATTGTCAGGCACCGCAATCCGTTATCAAATCAAATGATCGTCGAACCGGCACGACGAATTAATTGGAGCAATGCACTCGACTACTCATCAATCCATACACTATTATCGTGGAATAGATGCACGTTCGTTTCCCCATTTAAATCGCAGTCAACAGTCGTCGCACAGACGTGCGCGCATTATAAAATCGCAGGTAAATGTCAGGATCACTATTATTATGAGCACGCACGATCGAGTGTGGCGGATTACCGAATGCAGTCGACGAGGCGACTAGCATCGAAATCAATAAAAACACAGGATGAACAGCGAACGTATCGTGTAGACAACGCGACGCGGACGTCAAGAGAGAAAGCACCTATATTTAAAATTTGGTGAAAGTAGAAAAAAAAATTTAATATGTGTTGGTTTTATAATAATTATATTTATCACGCATTTAAAGTTTCTTGTGTAATTTAAGTTAAATAAATGTGTAAATAAAATGTAGAACGTATTTTGATTGATTTTATAAACATTCTTTATTACAAAGAACTAACGATTAATGACATGTTACGCCCGAATTAAAAAAAAATGGTGTGTCTCTACATCTTCATAATCATTAAAGCTAAGCTTATATTTGAATGTTTTATATATACATGAAATACATATACATGTTGAATAAATAAAGAAAAAGAAAACTTGGCCGAGTCACAAGTGTATGGTAAATGAGCATCATTAACATCAACCGAACGAATCAATTTGAATCGCGAACCATCCGGCAAATCCGCAGCCGGAGAAAAAAAATGATCGTAACCACTCAATTAAAACTTCGTGGTATGTCACTATTTTTTTTTTGTAAACGTGGAAACTAAAATCAATAAAATTATTCTCTTATATAGCAAGATACGTATAACAATGCCAGCATGGCATTCTTGGCATGACGGCATTGTGGCCATCATGGCATTCTTTCTTGGATAAAATTCCACGGAACAATCTTAAAATAGTGTGACAATAAGGCTTTTTAATCGCGTATGTATAAACTTGTAAAAAAAAACCAAGAATTGATCTCGCAAAAGAAATAGAACATTTTATAGAAATATAAAGTTTTAACGTAATGCTGAAAGTACACGGTAAAGTTTAAAGAAGACGAATTATTTTATAGCGAATCAGTTATAGCTTGATGTCTGCCTTCTGATAACCATGAATGTTCTATATGGTAATTTTTATTCACCGGTTATCCGCAAAAGAGCGACGTCATTTTTATGTATGAGACGTAAAATACCTGAGAGCTTGCTTAAACCAGATTTGCATCACAGACAAGCGTGGAACTCGGTTAAATCAAGTCAAAGAATTATTAATTAATGCAATTAAGGTTTAATTACGATTAGTTCTTTTTCAGAAAGAAACTCGATCTATTAGTTAATATTCGTAATAAAAAAAATTGAATTTAATTCTGGTATTTCGTTAACTCGTCGGGCGCGCGTGTACGATAGATACACGTAGATTTTATTTCCCATATGTCACTTTGCAATATTACTCTATTTATAATATTTGTAAATAAAAGATTAAATGCAATTTTAATTCTTTTTATTTTTTTACTAACCTTTTTGTTTTTAATGAAAATCATCATTTTAGCAAGGCAAATCTAAAAGATACATTTACCCAAATTTGTGATTTTTATCGATGCGCCCGACGAAAGATTAAAATTATTGTTATATCAGCAACTACATTAACATATTGATAACAGAAATAAAACTATTTTTTTCATATGTCTTCAAAATCTATTTTCAATAATAAACATTATATCCAAATCAATAAACTCCATTGATAAGAAGCATTGACTGAAAATTGAAACTTGTGTGCACATATAATATTTGCTTTTAATATAGAATGGATTCGAATATAAACTATGCAAAAGCCGCAATTTTCCATGGAATTACGTTTGATGGTGTAAATTCTTAGATATAAATTACACTCGGGAGACACGTTCGCGCCGTGATCTAAAATTAATAAACCCACCGTCTCTACCTCACGTAATTTAATTTAATATGCTGTGTCGATACAGAGAATGCGCAACTTGTTAATATAACAAAGATGAGAACATCGATTCGGTGTCGAAATAAATATCTACAGTTTTGAACCGTAAAGTTATTTTGATATCAGCAATAATGATAATTTGTGTATATTAAAATTCTATTCACACACATAAATTTCATTATATATAAATTCTTGATGTAAGTATTGTTGGCTTAAAAAGTTCTTTTAATAGAGTAAAAGAAATCTTTTGATTTTTTCGAAATAATAAACGATAACACTTAAATCGTTGTGTACACTTCAGTTGTAAAACGGATTTTAGAAATGCAGTTATATTATTTGCACAAGTCGCGAATGCGTCGTGGAAGAGACGATTTCACTGCGGTGTGGCGTTAAATCGCTCCGATAAAAATCTGGCGGAAAGAAATTGTCGTGCCTGAGATATCTAAAGCTCTGCTATATAAGCACGAGCTACGGAGAAAAGTTAGATTTATATGGAAACCGATCCGCGTCGTTTTTCCGATATATCGATTATATGCGAAAAAATAAACGCAGGGCAAAGATAATTAGAATTGCCAATGTTTTTTCATCCTATTTGAGTGAAAATAATTCATAATCTTGTGGGAAAATATAATCCTCCCTGTCTTTTATCACGTTTATTATTTAACATATTTACAATTGTAAATTAGGAAAAAATTACGTCATTAAATATATTTTGTATCAATAAAATTTTAATTTATAATTTAAAATATAATAACGTTATGTATATTTAAGTTAAAATTAATGCTATCTAGTACAATCTGGAACATATCGGGCATATATTGTTTGCTGAGATAATTAAGCAACAGATTACATGCAAGAGATCCTTATATATAACTTCTTTGCTGACATAATTATAATTCCATAAGATTGTGAGCTAGAAATTTGCTTAAATTTTCAGTGACAACGAGTGCGAAATAAGTTGTTACTCTCCGGACGTTCCCTCAAGGCCGACGATAAATCGACTTTCACTACTGACTGACTGTTGAGTCCGTCACGCTCGGTCGACGTCGTTGGCGATAAATGCGCAGAGCGTCAGGATTTATTGCTAATTATGATTCAACTTGATAATTACATTGTCACTCTCCCTTAATGTTTCGTTAATGAGTGCGGTAATTTTCCAACGCTTTAATGATTTCATTATCGCGATCGCTCGGAGTTTATCAATTATCGAAAATACAGGCGCTGACGCGATCTCCACAGTGCGAAATCGTCAGGTCTGCTATCACTGACGCAAGGGCTCACCTCTCATCTGACGAAGTCCGAACCACCTCGTTGGTAATGAGGCTTGACGATAATTAATAATCGTCAAGCGGCGATAAGCGGCTGCGGAAACGTGATCGGATATTAGCACGCACTCTGGGGAGTAAGGTGGCCCAGAACCACAAAATGGAAGGCATGTCAGACCGGGCATGAATGCGCTGTCAAGCAAGCTGCTCTCGGCATTATCGAGATTTATCCGTTAATTAGCGCAGCAACTAACGTTGTCAACAATGTTTAAGTGCTGCGTTTAAGCGATAGTGCGAACGTGCGTTTCACAGTTGCGGGAAGAACAGTTTGAAACAAGCACGTTTGCCTTCTGACTCTAATTCGTATGCATTACTATGACGAAACTCACAAAGGCAAACAATATTATTAGTTGTTAATATATTCATGACTTTCTAAAGTATCTATAAATAAAATTGCATATCAAAAAATTGAGATACAATTAGTGAGCTATTTATTTAGGCGAGAATCCAAAGAATCGTTTTGATAAATTACGTTTTCGTTGAATATATAAATAATAATATAGATATCATTTTCAAATTATTGCATCTCTGTTATATAATATTGTAGTTTTTATTATAAAAGCTCTAGAATGACGATATTATAAGTTTGCAAGAAAATATATGAAAATACATACAATATGGTGCGTTGTGCCAAGCATCGCGCTATATTTGCAATATCGTTAAAGTTCAAGGCTTATCATAGTTTATCGTTTAATTAGCACACCTGCATCCACGTAAGTATGAGCCTACCGCAGGTGCATCTCGCCTATCTCAAATACACACGATACTGCATATGTGCGATTATAACCGCTTAGTCAATAGCCATGTACACGTTATTGTGTTTAACGTCATTGATTGCGACGCAGAGATAAGATATATCACTAAATACCTATCTATTCTATACCTATTCTAGATTCTAATTTAATTTGCTAGGAAAATCTAAAGAAAGAAAATGCGATGATGCTACCGATAACGTAAACTTATTTGTTCATTTCCGTTATTAGGCATGTATCAAAAAAGGACCATTTCAATTCCAATCGTTCGCATATTTCTAACATTCACGTATTACATCCTGAATAGTTAGTCCCGCGCGCTTTTCATTCTTCTCCGCGATCCTACTTGGTTCCCTTCGCAAGTTTCGAACGGACTGACGCTCTTATTCGTAGCCGCGGGTCGGCACGTTTCGCCTTCCATGCATCTCTATCCGCAGCGATGTAGATTCGGTGGTGTAACCGCCAATGTATGATTACGGACACACAAACGGGCGGCAACGCGCGGCGGTGGGATACGATATCCTCACGAAGAGTAAAAGCGGATAGTCCAAATTGCTGACTACGATGCGTCGTTCCCGCGGCACACATGTGTATACATAGACACATATACACACACACACACACACACGCGACAACGACCACCCACGATCACGTTGGAGCTTAGCCAGTACCCAGGAGAGAAAGAGGACTCGACTGAATCCTGCCGTTTATATATGGAAATGTGCGCCTTCCCTCCTCCACGCTCTCTTCCGTTCCCCGCCTTCGTAACCCCGAGTATTGCCGACGGTAGGAATCGTAATGTTAAATTTTTCGATCCCTCGCGTGATGTGTCGATTTTCCGTTCTCATCTGAGGCACGCCCTTCGCCCTTTGTTTCAGGAAAAATCGCGCGACTCGGTCGATCACGGACATATGGGATGCCTCTTTGAAACTTTCAAGATCTTGAGATTCAGATCAAATCGTTAGAGTTGCCAAAAGAAGGAAAAATTTGCACTTAACTTAAATTTTTAAACTATCAGATTAAGACTAATAATTTGAATGCTGTCATAAACTTGAAACAAAATTGTTGCTGAAAAATAATTAATATTTATTAATAAAAAATTGGAGATATATATATAATATACATATACACATACATGTACATAACTTTATTTCTAACTTTATTTACAATATTAATTATTTTTCAGCAATAATTTTGTCTCAAACTCACAAAAGCATTTAAATTATTGATCTCAATCTGATAATTTTAAGATGAGTGCATATATTTATATATTTGGTATTTATTTTGTGTGCTAATATACTATTTAAACTTTTAATGGACCATGATTGCAAAATTGATTGCTGTATAAAGAAAATTAAGCTAAAATAACCGTTCACTAAAATAATTGAAAATTTAACAGTTTCACAGAATAACATAAAATAAAAGATTCACAAAGCACTTTTTGTAACAAAATAAGAAATAATTTCACTTAAATACTTTAATCTGTGTAATAAGAAATTAAACTGCATAATATAAATTATTATACCAAACTCTTTTCTCAGCTGTGGTTTAAATAAATAATCTGTGTCACAATGCATTATTACATATGTTTTATAAAAACTATATCTATACTATCGACAGGATTGAATGAACTAAATAATCTCGCGAGAGTGTTACTCCTATTAATCAGTCAATTTCGTAACATCTGCTTGGAGGACTACATTCAGGATTTCAAATCAATCTCCATCTATCTGTCTATCTGCGTCCAGCCCATACCAGGCAACAGAGCGCTTCATTTCTCCCCTCGTGCAAGTGTCAAAACTGCTTCGTGAATTAAGGACAGCCGACTGGAACGAAAGTAACTTGCAAATCAGGGCAGAAGAAAGACAGAGAGGGGGAGAGAGACAGAGAGAGAGAGAGAGAGAGAGAGAGAGAGAGAGAGAGAACTCAACGAGACTCTCTACGAGAGATCGTGAAATCGTGCTGACACGTACTACCGTCGCCCACTAAACTTGTCGACGATGCGCCTCTTCAGGCTGGACGACTTCTCGTCGTGACTGTCGTGAGTCGTCAAAGTGAAGAAGGTTTTCGCACCCATTCTCTCGTTCTGACGCGCTTCTGCATGGTTCTCTCTTTTCTTGTCGACCGCCGCACATAAACCCGTTGACCTCTGTCCCCTAATTTCGTTTCAATGGTCGGCATCTACATCTCAGGCTTTCCAAACCCATTTACGCTCATAATGTTACGAGTCAACAAATGACATATCCGCCCTGTCCTCCGTTCTCAGCCCTCTGTCTCATCGCCGTTTCACTATCCTCCTTCTTCCTCCTCCTGTACCTATTCCAACTTCAATACGCACCTGCGGAAGTTGAGCTACCAAATTGAACCACGAAATTTCACCGTATCGTAGAATGAGTTTGGCATATGAAAGTAGATTAATGAATTAATCAACGGCAGATGCTACTCGGTACATTCGGCGTTGTCAAAAGAATATATGACGAATTACTGATATTTTATACGTGAATTCGCAGTTCAGAGAGAAAGCAGAAGATTGCCGGGGGAGCCATGTATCGCAATGTAGGTCAATAAAAAAAATACTACATTTTATTCTATATAATAACAAAAAATTCCCGAAAGAATTGTGACCGCCATTGCTAACGATAAAAAAAACGCTACTTTTCGAGTAAATTTTTTTTAAGTGTTACAGAATAAAATGAAAAATTAATAAATAAGCAGTAAAATTAAACCACGTTATTCACTGTGATTATGATTTCAACCGGAGAGTTCTCTAAATATTCGCAATTAAGAATGGCAAAAAGCGACATTCATGTTCTGGTAATTATAAATCTAATTAAAGCGTTGCGACCAAGTTGACTCTCATAGTTCTCTTCGATTCAATATTTACTTAGTGAAGCGCTTCGAAACGATTAAAGGAAAGTTCGTGGCGCACTGACGCGAGATCGAACTTTTCAATGTGAAAATTTCGTGTCAAATAGAATAAGAGTCACGAACAGCATCGGTGAATCAATTATGATCGGAAAACGACACTTTACGTTCAAGTGGATAAACTTTGCAAAATATACGATTGCTTCACAGTTTGATAAAAAAGAAAAGAATTAAAGAGAAAAACGAAAGAAAAGAGAGATAGAGGAAGAGAGAGAGAGAGAGAGAGAGAGAGAGAGAGAGAATGCGTAGCGGGTAAGTTTGGATAATTAATTAGAGGCTTCCCAATCGACGTAAAGAAGACGTCGCTTGTGCGGCGAAATTGATTACTTAATGCCGCCCGACAAGCGAACTATCGTAAGTTCTGCCATGGTGAAGATCAACCCTATTCCACTTACGATTTGAACTTCGATAAACTGTGCTTCTCTTATTTGAGTTGCACCAGAGTCGATCAACTTGCTCTCAGCGCTTCCTCTCTCTCTCTCTCTCTCTCTTTCTCTCTTACTCACTCTCTTAAGTCGGAGCCTTCATGTTGCGAACACTCTATTTGTAGATTATACCGCGTAATTTTAAATTCGGTTCGTCATTATTTAAATTTCTCATATATACTTACATTCTGCAAACTGTTCAATCATAATCAATTAAATTTGAGAATTATCTCATACATATATATAAAAGCCTATAATATAACGTGTCATGCAACTATCGAGAATCCGACTCGCGAGACATCAACTTTATTCTTTTAAGCTCATAGATCGCGATATCCGGCGCATCGGCCGTCGTAAGAAGGAGCTGAGTTTTAAGCAGCAAAGATTTTCGTGAAAGTAAAGCTCAGCGCCAGACGGTCGGTTCGTTGGAATCCATGAATTTTCGAGAAGTAGAGAACTGTGAGATTTCCGCGGCCGAGAAACGGCAACGACGCGACGATGACGCCGACTTCCCGAGATATTGAATTCGCGATCGTGTGAATCATCTTTATCGCAGTGCGATGCGACCACCGCTGGATCGTTCCCCCTCATCAAATATTCAATCGAAGTTTACAAAACGCCAAGCCACCGAATGAATCTCATTATGTCGTTCGGGACCAATATTTGCCGTCGAGAGAAGCATTCGATGATGACTCGTGTCGCCGGAAGTTAACCCGATAGTTGTATAATTTCCGTTGTTTCAATTGAAAACTGTGCATTCTACTGGAGCCGCAAGAAAATTTGTCTTGTTTAAATCGAAAGCAGGCCATTCATGATATTATTTCCTAACAAGGAACAAACAATTAAAATATATATACATCTATTGGAACAGTATCTGTATATACAAAGTTAAATATATATAAATATATATAAAGTATAAAAAAAAAGAAGAGATTGTAATGTACAGTAATAAAAATTAATAGATTTTATATATTACTAAAAATCATATGCAAATTGTTATTCGAGAACAAGAACCGTATAAAAAAATTAGAATTATAAAAATGTTTCTAATAAGTTTGATATATCATTTTAATAAGATCTCAATATCATTTATACAAAAAACTACCTTTTTTTTTATATGAACAATTTTGTGAACTGCAGGCTTTAAAATAAAATATGATCATCGGCTGTGTTATGTTGGTCGTTATAAGATGGCAAACCCATCATCGTCATCCCGCTTTCTTTACGAGATACACCTTTGTCTTCATTCGTTAAATCGCCCTTTCAGGCAGAGGTGGTAATTTCCTGCGACCGGGTTAAGAACGGGGTCATTATGTGCCCCGAAGGTTTGCAGCTACATTCTCCATCCCATGAGTGCGCCCGGAGTTAAGTGCGGAGCTGAACGTCGCGGGTGTAAACAGTTCCTTCGAAACAACGAGTCTCGCCACTATGTACCAGCTTTACAAGCTCATTTAAGTTATGGGTTTAACTCCCCCTTTCGCTTTCTTTTTTAATTCATAATTCAATTAAATGGAGAACAAAAATCTGCAACCCGATAATTATTTGTTCGCGTATATGTAAACGGAAAAAATCTGGCATATAATATGAAATCAATAATCATTCTCTCACAAATTATTTTTCATGTTTATGTTGCATATATATAAGCCGATAAACAATATCTATCTAATCTATCACGTATTTGACGTAACATTCATAAGAGTTTTTACGGAGAGGAAAATATGGCGTAAAAAAGTGACAACAAAGATATAAAATCGTAAGATCATATAAAACGTATAAAATCAGTATTTATTACAAATAAATACTGATAAAATAAATCTTTCGCGGAATAAGTCACTAATAGTCGTAAATCAATGATAACAATGATCGCAATGAATTCTTAATATTTCAAACGGATAAAAAATGGATTACTGATTGACGAATAGTTCGGCAACGTCGTCAATCTTCTTTAAAACGTGACTAGTTTTGTTACCGTACGAAAAATCTCGGATTATTCACTGATATCATCAAATTCGGATTTACTAATGCAACAAAGGACTTGGTTTTTGAAAAAAATGACATTTAAAAATTTTTTATTTAAAATCCCCTTTAAATGTTAAATTGCATCTGCCTACTAATACTGTTATGGAACAAATCTCTTTTTCGTATTGGGAAATATTCTTTTACAAAATATAACCCACAGCACGTATGTCCGGAATCAGGAAGTGTTATGCCTCGATTTGAACATGCTTCCTAAGTAATGTATGAAATTTACGCAAAGACCTTGAATGTACTTTAAGTCCTCCATATTCATATCTTTAATTTAAACCTGTATTTCTGACAAAATTAATGGCGCTATGTCAAATAGAAGCAATTAGTTTTATGAAATGCACAATCTCAAGACAGTCTGTCGCACGAGCATTCAAAATATAATTAAAAATCTAAAAGCCGACCGGTCTTATAAATTATCATCGAGATTTAACAACTGTACCATAACTAATTCATTATCATGAAAATCCTCAAGCCTTGTGACCTCATTCGCACCGTCAGTGATATCCCACTGGCCTCGTGAATCCAACGGAATACGGACGGAAGTAGATTCCGCATGAACAAGGACTCACGGCGATCGTAGCCGGAAGTCGGCCAAACCCCTGGAACTCGTCCCTGGGAAGACATCGTGAAGTTTCTGGCGAACAATGTTCCGTGCGGCGCTCTTCTCGCAATTCTTCGTTAAACGTTTTGCAATGCCGCGACCAGTGGTGCAAGACATTATGACAATTTAACGTCGTTATAAAAGAAGAGAATTGTTTCAATGTGAAGTGGAGTTATTTTACATACGTGAATATTTCAGAATTGAATGCTTCTTTTTATAAAGTAACATAAAATGTGTTGCAAGCATCGCCATATTTAGATAATACATGTGTATATATAATACATATTATACACATATAAAACTATATATTTTACTCTCTTCTATTTTTTAAGAAAAATTGTCAGGAAATGTTTCATAATAATTTTAACGTTTTTTAACAAAGTAATATTGATTTCATGACTGATGTACTAAAATTTTTGTTATAAAATTATATTATAGATGTACTTAAAATATATATTTATGTGTATGCGTGTGCATGTGTGTGTAGGTGTGTGTGGTTGATCCTGCTCATTATTCTATACATGTGCTATATTTACGATACATCGCAACTGTTTGTATAACATAAAACGCGGAAGCTTAGCCCCGCTCAATTTTTCTCACTTACAGCGAATGACCGCGCTTGTTTCCAGGCAGCTTGTTATCGTTAAGAGTCATCCAACAAGAAAATAGCTCAGTCCGGACTGTGATGGAGCGTGAAGAATTTGCGAGGCTGCAACTCGTTTCTACGTCTCTTATTACGAATATGACGATCCGCGATTTGTCTCATGCGGATAGATCGTTTTAGCGTGAATGATAGATACGAGCCCGCGGAAGAAACGATGTATTTATTTAATAAATACGACGTTAAAATACAAAACAAAAAGCCGAGTTTAGATGACGGCAAATGGTAATGTATATATGTAGATGTGTATATAAGATAGAAGTTGCACTCTGATGTCACTTAATTCTAGTTAAAGTGTAATGTTTTAATACTGTTACTATAATATATAATTCCTATTAATAGTCTGTTTAACGATATTTTCGCTCTGTGTAAAGGATGCTGTACTATAATCTTCGATAGTATAATCTTCAATGGTTATTCGATACGCGGCTTAGTTGCAACATGTTATCCTTCAGAAAAAAAGAAACCAGTTCTGAAGAGCATTATACGTCTCAGATGTCGCAAAAAGGTAATCGATGTCATTAAAGATCCATGAATAATCGATTAAGCAGAACATCGCTTCCTCCCTTATTAAATCGATTCGCTATGCTTACATATGACTACGTTATTTTCTCCGGTGTTACTTGCATAAGACAGGTTTCCAATATAAGCCTGTCAGATTGCTGTAGAAACTGTAGAGAGCATCCAGGGAAAACATGTGACGTATGACAAATATAACTTGCAAAAAAAAGTTGTAAAATTCTCTCTGGTCGTAACTCTAAGTTATGTATATCGATTATCGCAATATTTTCGTCACAAAAAAAACATCTAAATTTTTGACAAAAATGTCATATGCAAACGTAAAACATCCTCGTATCATTTTCAGTAAACACGTAACGAGACAATTTTAGCATCTTCAGACGATGAAAGTGTAATAAGGATGTAAATGGATATACAAAGAATTCTACTTTCAGAATTCCACCATGGCTATAGCGTCAACTTGTGCAGTTCTACAGACATAAATGCTCTACTAAATATGAGACGAAAAATAAGAAAAAACGCGACCTTCTTCGATCAGAACGGATCGAAACGCCAGAGATAAGTGTTTAAACAATAACGTATGTAGATACATATAAGAAAAAAAATTTCTGTTAAAATTTTATAATACGAAAAATAATATACAATCATCCGTAATTATTATTGAGAAATTGCGATCTCTCGATTGATTCTTCTCGAATTTGATGTCACTTATATTTATTTAAATTACATGTAACATGTCAAGCTAATCTCGCGGAACATTATGGTCCTGGATGTTAATGTTAGTTCACTTATCGCTATATACCTCGGTTTCACTCTAGTTACGAGACGTGGAGCGTGTAGGAGGCTCCGTAAATTCCTCTTCAGAAGACCCTAGTCACTAGGCTGGTTAAGGGTGAAAAGTGGGACAGATTACTTTCTCGAGCTTCTCAGTCACTCCGTGTTACTACGACAACAATGTTAGCTCCGTCCTTCGTTCGACGGCTTTAGAACGAAGATACTGAACGTAATTTTTCTTCGAATTCTGCCATTTTTTTACTTTTACGGAAAAGGTTTACCGCAGTGATTTTCAAATCATGAATTACGACATCCCTAATGGGCCATCAATAACATTTTCAGCAATGTCGAGGCCAAAAATTAGAAGAAAGCATTACGCTGTGTCTATTTGTATTTGTATTCCTATATTTTATCCATTGTGATTATATTTACTTTATTAATTTATATTATATACTAATACGTCTTACATAACAATAAGAATTTTATATTAGAAATCGATCTTCTAATTGCAGCATTATTAAAATTTTTCTGAAATGCGTTACTATTCCATTCATGTTCAAATTTTGCCAGTTATCATGTTTTCACTGTAATTGAAAGCCTCTTTTCAATCAATAGCTTTATCCGTACTTTCAGGACGCGAGTCTCCGCAAGTTTGATACATATAGAAAACGTGTTTCCTCATTTCCTGCCAACTCTCACGTCGTCCTTTTTTCGTGAATGCGCACTCGCCTGCATTTTAACAATAAATTCGCGGGACAATTGTGAACCTTTTCCCCCGTGGATCCTCATAATGGTCTCTTTCTGTAGCGAGTGCAAAGAGGAAGCAGGTCCTCCGGTAAAAGATTTCCTGTCTCCCCCTCCCCCCTTGACCGGCGACCGCCCGTTCCGTTCTCTCACCCCCTTTCGCTCGTCTCTCTTTCCCTATTTCACTCTTACAATCCGTCTTTCTCCTTGCACCCTTCGTTGCCACGGATTTACGTCGCCAATAAATCACGAAGAATATTCTCGGCCACCTTGAAGGTACCTGCATGGTAATTCACCTTCTTTCCTTCTGTCTCGGATACGATTCTCGGAGCCAACCCGCCGAAAGTTGCTATCGTAAAACACGGTGCACAATCGGCACGCTCGCATGTGTATCGTACATGCATAACAATTGAATATGTCCAATTTATAAAATACAATAAAACTCAATAAACGAATTTTTCGAACAAAATAAATAAAAGAGATCCAATAAACATCCAGCAAAATATTTATTACCGAGTGTATAAAGTCCGTATCGGACTACGTATTCAATATTGAGATTGTACGAAGGTTGACCAATCAGAACGAAAAAAAGCAAATATTTCCTTATCCTGATTCCGGCCAAATTCCATGCAATCTTTAATGCGTAATCTGTTTTACTCAGTCTTAGGAGCGAGTTAACGCGGATGATATTAAGCTGAATGAAACAGAGTCAATTGTTATTTTTTAATCACTCAATAGTTTTAAATTCAATTACTAATTTCACATTTGAGGCCGTAACATAAAAGAAATTCAGAGCAATGATAACGAAAGAGCTTAACTTCGTTCGAGCAATGACGTTAAAATATATTACCTAGCGCATACGAAAGCAATGGAGCGTAGCGAACAACGAAACTGCTTAAATGGATAAAACAAAATTGTTTCCCGGGTCTTGTGCTAACAAGTAGTCCGTGTGCGCGTGTGCGCCCAACGGACAAAGCTTCGTGCTTAGGATAATGTCCACGTAGCACCGGCGGTGTACTTTTCCACGTAGCTACCGTGGCCGAGTGATTACATCTATTTTAATTACGGCTATTTCACGGCTCCGCGGTCCCGCTCTAGGTAGCCCGAGGGCGAACGAAGGAAAAGAATTGGAATCCACCCGGCGGGTCGATTACTCTTCAGCAAACGTCGTAAGAAAGAGAAGAAGCTCCATTTTCCACCCGCGAGAATCGTATTTCAGGCTGGAAGTCGAATGTACTTCATAAAACGACGGGAACGCTTTTAATCGGGACTTGGCGGACTTCGGTGGCCTGTAAAAATTTCGAACGCGCGCGAAAAATCGTCTCGAACTCTCTTCTTGCTTCCTTCCTTACATCCGCGGAAACGAGAAATTCTCGGAATAACACTGGATAAGAGCGCGTAAAAATTGTTGGCTTAAAAACGATCTCGCTATATATCGTATACGTGTGTATGTGTGTGGGTATATTACGAACACCCCAACAGACGAACGCGCCTTCACACATTGTACATTCTATCCCGTCGCATGGCATGCGAATTCTTTGCATCGTGATCCATCAATTTTAATCGTTATTGGAATATTCACCCTGCTATTTTTGTAAAAGATTTAAATCTAACTGGTAACTTGATTCGCGAAGTATGTCACTGTCGAGTGTAACTAGAAAGTTATTTGCGTCTCGACGTTTTTTCAGATTAAATCGAACATAAACCAACGTTGAAATACATCTGCCACATCGATTCGTTTGCAGTGACATCCTTGATACTCTGCATTGCAGAATAGCTCCTATGTATTTATTTTTAATACTATATGTCCATCTCTCTTGTAACAACAGTTTAATTTATTACATAAAAGCTGGTTTAAAAGACAGTTTTCACAAAATGTATTTAATTTGCGGAATATTTAAAAATTATATTTATAGGAATATATACAAAAAAAATGTTATTCAAACAATTAGTTAAAAAAAAATTATCACAATAATACATATCGAGGAAGAAATAATTGTTTAAGAATCATCGCGCACGCTAATGAGATAATCAGTCGCTAATGAACAGAGCGGCATGTTCTAACGAGTCGCATCCCTTTAATGTTCCCCGAGCGGCAACGTCAATGACATAACAATCCCATGATAATTCCCCATGGTTAACCATCCGTAATAGCGCGACTTATGGTGCGTGACATGGCGCGGTAATGAAAAATGACAAGCGCTTCCCCGCATTTAGGGCAACTCACGAGCGGCCGCTTTCTCTCTCTCTCTCTCTCTCTTTCGTGGACAACAAAAAACGGGATAAAAAAAGAAGAAAAAAACGGGCTACGAATGGACGAACGGACGGACGGATGGGCAAAGTGTCGTGAGCGTGAGAGGCATGAGCTTATGCCAATGTCGATAAATTGCCATCGGCAAGCGAACGAGATCATCATCGCTTGAAAGGCATGCGAATGATATTCGCGAGCATCGTTTAGCCTACGTGCGGCACCACGTTGGCGACCATACTTGGATCTGGCGAGACACGATCACAGCAAGAGAGAGAGAGAGAGAGAGAGAGAGAGAGAGAGAGAGAGAGAGAGAGAAAGAAAGAGAATTTCAAGTGGTACGGCTGAGCATCTTCAAGACCGCGTCTCGTGGGTGTAACGCGAAAAAGGACAAGGTATACAAAAGCCCGCTACGTAGCTAAACGCGTCGGCTAATTTCCTCGTAAGTCGAGTTACGATGACGCGCGTTGACCCCGCGTTTTACTGCTTGAACGAGTCGGCGAGAGCCGGCCGTCATCCGGGCGCGATGGAGCGCGAGCTTTTCATCCTTTGCCGTTTGTCACAAGTCGGTATCACAGCGGGAAAGTTTAATCGCCGTTCCCTAGGAGCGAGCCGTAACGATCCGTTGTAAATCATTTCACCGTCAGCGAAAACGGGGATTTACGTTGTTTTGATCTTTGACTTCCCACCTGCTAACGTGGAGTCAGTCGAGCATTAGACGATGCAATTTGTCGTACGACAGGATTTCTTGCTTTACAACGTTGTATAACGAATTCATAGATGACCGATGAATACGTCAAATTAATGTCATCATGCAGATGCTTCTATCTCAATAAAAACATATTGTAATTTTTATATAATATTATCAGACGTAAAAATCCTTTCGACAGCAAAACACGGAATTGACAAAAACTTTGTCAATTTTATAATTAAAATTCCTTTTGTAATTTTTAGAAAGATACGTCATACTACGAATCAATATTGATGATTCAAGTTCGAGGAGGTATAACGTCTCTTTGATCACTCGAGATGTTTCCAGGAAGCGGACTAGTTGAGGTCAAAGGTGATTTCTCAATTAGCAGTGGCGGCAAAGCTTTAACGGATTGCGAGAGTTCGGTTTTACTATCCGCTAATTATGCCGAAAATATACAAACGGCATTACATTCACGTTCTGTTTGCTTATTATAATGTATGTAAATCCCCGAATGCCGGCAGTGCAACGTGTTCTAATAAAATATTTGCTTAACGGCGCCGCGGTCCTTGGACTCGCTTTACGTTTGAAAATGGCTACGGCAATTGCGGCGCAACGACGATGCGAAATTTGCGAAATGGAGCAAACGACGATGACGTTTCGATAGCGGAAAAACGTTAAGGAAAGTTTTTGTAAGTTACAACGAAAGTCGAGATTTAAGCCCTTGATTTAATTAACCGAATGCGCCTCGCCGCGCCTTTTAACTGCGATTGGACTTGAACGAAGCTGCAATTGGAGCGCGGTAAACGGACAAACGTGAGGTATATTGGGGATCGCTGTGTTAACATTTACATATATTGATATCGATACTCGCGTTCGCTGTTTTGCCACGATCAATATTAAAAAAGATGGTATAAACGATGAATCATAGAGAATTACTTCACGACGTACTCCGATAAAAACGTCATTCACTGAAATTTCATTGGAAAGCGCGGATTGTGTGCGCGCGGGTCGTGGGTGCAAGACACGAGTGTCAACGTGCTCTCACGTTGATTTGTCCTGAAATACAAAATGCAATTGACATAAAAAGTTTATCAAAATATAACAGGAGCGTCCCAGCCAGTTTACCGATTTGAATATTAGCCATCCTATTACTCTCTTTCTCTCCCGCCCTCCCTGTCTCTCTCTCATTTCCTACAGAAATGCAAAATACGCAGATGGGAATGAGCTACTGTAAACACAAGGTACTGTAGACGTAAAAGAGCTTTTATCCCACGGAGAGTCAACTTCAGACGTGCATTTACTTTCATCAAAAAGTAAATGCAGATTTCTTAATAAGCGGCGAGTACGCTCGTCGTCCAGTATCCAGATCGCTGCAAATCGCGGCGAGCGTAAATTGTGCCTTCGTTTTCGAGGAAAGGCGCGGAAAATATAGATATCACATTTTCAACCAAGTATTCTAGCAAAAAAGAATTTATTGAATACTATCGAATACTTTCGGATTCTACGGCATAAAATCTCTCTCTTTCTCTTTCTTTCTCTCACAATCAGTAATTCTCTCTATCTTTTTCCTTCTCTCGAGAGCCGGCCGTTATCGACGCATCCTTGATTCATATTCGGATCGAGCGAGCTGCGCATCCACCTATTAATAGACGTTTGTCTCACGCCTGAAGATTTCTCGTTCGCTGGCGCACGAGCGTGTCCGACGATAACACGCGATTACAGATGCACTCGTAACGAGGCGATTTACGGGACGGCGATAACGAGATCGGTTAACCAGCTTTGCCATTAGCCAGCCGGACGTCTGTCGCTTTGTTGCGCAATCTGTTTCATTTTGCTCCATTGCTCTTATACGATCGGATCTTATAGCGATGATTAATGATAGGAAGTTTTTTTTCAATTTACTGTGTAATTCGAATATGTGGATGGTAGAACATTCATCAGCCTGTTGATCTCATGTTTACTCAACTTCACTTACCTAGTCCCATTAAAATGTCACTTTTACCATCTATCTTCGTTTTCTTGTAAAACAAACGAAAGACAAGTTTTTGTATCCATTTCTGGCATTATTTTAAAAGGTAACTGTCTTTTTTTTTAATGCAGCATTTCAGAAAAAGAAGTTGCTAAAATTAGTACGTTATCTATCCGTATAAATATTTCAGATCCGTCTAAGTTACCAGATTACTCCTGAGGTACCGATAACGGGAGATTATTGCCGATAAAACTCGGGTCGAATAGCGCAATTAGCGGACGACTTGGAGAAGCTCGAGATTATTGCTACGTAATTTCGTCGTGGGAGAATGGGAAGCGAGACGTTGGAAAAGTCGACGAATTCAGATCGCAAATTGTTGAAAGTGGGCGACCTTCCGTGAAACGGGCCGAACTTTTCCCACCTCCGCCACCCCGCCGCCCACAACTTCTCATTAGCTCGTAATTAACGGCGGTTTATTTTTGCGGTAAGACGTCGCTTCCTTGATTCCGGTCGGCTCCAAGTTTCCACGGCTGGCTTCTAATTGCGACTGTGAAATTAGAATGGCCGAATCTCTCGGGCTCAGCGAGCCCGAGAATGTCCTTCGAACTGTCGGAGTTTTGACGGGTGTAATCTAATTGACAAGTATGAACTTATACGATTGATAAACTAGTAAGAAAAATCTATGAAAATTTAATATTTTTTTCAACGTCTACTTACATAATATAAATTTACATTATATTTATTTATTTAGTCTCTTCATTTTACCATTAATTATACAAATATAGATATCGTATTTGAAGAATTTACAAATATCTTAAATTTCTTTCACTCTTCCTCCCACATTTAACAAGAAAACTCTGTGGGAAAGATATTAGATATTTATCACCCACGTATGTAATGCGAGTCTCGTAATATTTCGTCTTGGCCTCGTCGCGCTGTCGTCCTGTCCAGCGTAATGTTAACACACAATGGCCGCAGACGTATTATGACATTTATCGCACGACCAGCTGATCTAACCGCGTTTTACGTCCCATATGGTTAATAACACACGCGCAACAACTTTTCACGTGCGCACGTCCAGCGTGATACGCGCTCTCGCACACGACAATGCGTTGCTGTATGTCACAATATCCGCGATGCGCAACACAGGACAAAAAAGACACAATTCTCCCTAAGTAAAGAGATATTAAATTACATTCTTGCAGGCAGTGTCTTTTTTCATTTTTACTTTTATGTCCGAACATAACACTCGATAAAAACTGCTTTTTGATTCAATTACCCATTTTTGTGCGCCATGCAATATGTAAAAGATAAAAAAGTTTTACAGTATACAAAGAAAATAAAAAAGAAATTAACTATATAATATAGTTATATGGTATAGAATACTGTTTAAAAGAGTAAAAAAGAGCATTAAACTAACAATAAGTTTAAAAACATTTTATAGATATTTTCAGTCTGAAAATAGCGATAGTTTTCAAAAAACACGAAAAAAACAAAAATAAAATTAGTAACAGTGTTATAATAAAAATGTTGCTTATTTGATGCTTTACAGTTAGTATTGTTTTTTCAAATAATCGGATATTCACACTGCATATTCATACTGCTGGTTTTTTTCAGGGTCTCTTATTGATAATTTTGATTTAATTATAACGCTTCGGTAAACTCGTACGATACTTTTTCTGTTTAAAATTATCCTTTCATTGGTTTTATCCTGAAGGTATATACATGAATAGCCTGCATATAGGTATACATATACTGATGGCGTGGCGTAAGCCGGTCAGAAAAGTTTACTTCATGCGTACTTCCTTCGTTGATTATAATCCGAAACAACACTATTTCCAAGGCTGATCCAACGGGTGTTATATCATTGCGTACCAGCTTTTTGTATTTCTATGTATAATCTATTATAGAACAAAATTTATTTTAAAAAATCTGTATATCGAGAGTGTGTGTATATATATTATGTATATATATATATATACATATATGTATATACACATATAATCCCCATCCGAGAGTTTATAACAGCTATGACTAGCAAGCAAAGCGGATTGCGAGGAACCATAATTATCTCCGAGAAAATCGTAAATATAATTCTCGCGAACTTATGCGATTCCATAACGATTATCCGCCGTATAATATATGTGACATGTGGCTGCATATCATTGCAAAACGCGAATCGTTTCAGAAGCGACTCGGCCGTTCGCAGTCCAGGAGAAAACGGGTTGTATGGACGCGCGCCGCGGTTAAATGCGTCAGGAGATGTTGCGAATCGCTATGAAGAGTTGCTACAAACTCAAATTCCATAAATAATAATTCGTTTCAAAAGAAGAATGTTAAATCGGACCACGTATCCGAGTTTCGCGAGAGCGTTGCCCTTGGGAGAAAGCAAATGCGACGATCGTAAATGCGGCACGCTCAACGCAGCTATAATTGTGCGATTTCCACGAACAAATTTGAGCACAGATTACAGCGCAGTTCCGGTAGCAGTCTTAATGGCGAGTGTCACGCTCGGCGTGGTAATGCAATCAAATCCGTGAAATAATCGTTAATTAAGACAAATCACCGCGCGTCAACTTTCGCGTGTTACGACGGTTTCCGGCGCGAGGAGAGTAATAATGATTAATGTCACGCCCAAGATGTCGATGCGCGGGAGATTAATGACCGATCGAGACGCAAGGAGACAAATTTAATTGGCGGCTGGTCCCTTCAAAACGAAAAGCGACGCGCATACGATTTCGAGATGACGCAACGACTGTCCCGCCGTATAAATAATTGAAAACTTATAACTCGACGTTACCGTTCCGTAAGAACACTGCGATCTCCATATTAATTAACGTCAATTATCATTTTTTGTCGATGTTGCCCGACGCAAAAGCCGGTCGAGTAATTTTTCGACCGTACCGCTTGCAGCATCAAGCTGATGCATTCTTATTGAAATATCACTGCATAACGAATAAGGATGCAGATACACTTCTCGTAAACAGTTTCGAAATGAAAAGAGAAAGTGTGCATGCTTCTCTGACCCAAAAAGGTCTTGGAGATTCATATGTGGAAGTTACATTTAATTTATTATTACGGCTGATTCATATTTCGCTATAAGAAAATCAAATTTGGACTTCTTAAGAGAACTGACATTTAGATAAATATTTCATTGAACAAGAAATCATTTAGATATTCTGTTGATTTCACTTGTTCCAATTTTATTTTAACTTTAATTTTTTTCTTAATTATGAAATAGATTACTCCATTTCACTTGGCGTACCTTAGAAATCGTTAGACAATGGGCCGATTTATTCACAATCTATCATTTACGTTCCAGTGAATCACGATCCGATGATAAATTCGCGCGTCTTATCGCAAGTATGTCTTAATGAAGGCACAAAGTCCACGACGGGCAAGACTTCGACTAAACTATTTTCCCGAACGCATATTTTCGTAATGCATTAGTGGAATCCGCCAGCCGGGTAAAATGAAGAAGCAGCAACGGAACGACTGCTATGTCAGAGTGCTTCCGAAAAGTTACACATGGACTTCAACGCTTATTGAAAAAAAAAAAAAAAAACATTGTTTGCACGACTCGGCTAATGATAATAAAGACTAGCGAAATTGTATCGTAAAATATCATCATCATCATTTGCAAAATATTAGTTGCCTTTAAAATATATATCATTAATTTTAAAATCAACTTTTAGTACTCTCATTTAGATTTGCAAAGTTATCTCTGTATAAAAATAAGATACCTCTCTAAGAATAAAAACATTTTTGATAAGATTATAAAATATTTAAATATATTTATAAAAATTAATCATCATCAATCTAATTTCAAATCATAATATTTATATAAAAAATTATTAATTTAATTTAATATCTAATCTATATACAATAGTTGTCTCGACACGTATTTAAAAACTTTTGTTAAGAAATGCAGAATATATTTTTTCTCATAATATTTTGATCTAAAACTCTGCGTCGAACAACTAACACAGTTTGCGCCAACAATAACGTCATATCCCTGTTTACACAAACGTCAACAATTTGCAACAACTTGCACAACGCCCCGTGAAAAAGGTAGCGTGTAGGCAGCTCCAATAATCGAACGTTACATGTCCCCAAGTTTAATAAAGGAATACTACGGGGTCGACGTTATGGTTTTCTCTTTCTCGACTCGACTCTTCATTCCATTTCCCATACTCTCGCGTGTTTTCATAACGTACGCAGTCGGAGAATCCATTTGCCGAGACTATGTCAAATGCCGGACGAGGCGGAGGGAAAGAATAATGTACATTTCGGTAAATATTTGCACGGCAGGGTTTTAGCGAGCAATCTCTCCCGCCATTCTTCTCTTTATCTCTCTATTTCTCGTCTGTATGTATATGTGTATGTGTACGTATGTGCGTGTGCGTTGGGACTATATGCATTAGTCGCGCACGGAATATTTGTTAGTTGGCACGATGATAAAGTCACATTCCATCGCGCTGAGCCGCGGAGGTACATATCAGCATTCCGGGCACTCAAAAAGATAGCGCTTATCTCGTGAGGGCGAAGGTGTGATGCCGAGTGAGGGAAAAGTAAAAAAAAAACAAATAGTGTATAAGAGAAATATATGCAGAGCACATCGAAAAATCTCAATTTAACCGAGGAATGGAGCGCAGACAGGGAAGGAAAGAGAAAGAGGAAGAAGAGAAGGGAGAAACAAAGAGCGAGCGAGAGAGAGAGAGAGAGAGAGAGAGAGAGAGAGAGAGAGTTTGGTCGAGCGGATAACGTAATTGGATAATCGTATTTTCCGCGGCAAACGCGGGACACCCACGAAACGTCTCGCTTAAACGTTTCCGGGCCAACGGCGCCATAAAAGTTGTCGGCTGCGCGCAATAAATTCACAAGTAATATTCTTTTGGGAAGTGAAATATATTTTGTCGAAGCATTTTCTCCGTATCGTGGTGGCTCTCGTATCTTGCAACGCAACAGCCTCACGCTGCTCTATACAGTTCGCTGTAGTGGCCAGTAAATTCAAATTTGGCACTGCGATGCGGATTAACGAGACAGCTAAAAAATTGGCACGTCGAAGCGACAAATATTTGAAGAAGACCACAAAGCAAAGAAATAAAAAGTATTGTTTGTGCATCAAAGAAAAATTTACAATTGAGTGACTCGAAAAATTGTAATTATTTATTCAAGTTATAACAAATGAAATATTGTTATCAAATAACGACCGTGCGAATTAAAACATTCGAATTGATTTTCCCAAAGTTTTCAAGTATCGTTGATTTAACTCGTTTTAAAGTTACGCGCAAAACTTGAAAGAGCTCGACTATCGCGCGGTATCTCGGCCATCTCAGCTTGGGAAATTATGATTGAATATTTTACTTTCTGATTGCTTATCCGCTCATTTATACATATGTTAAGCACTTAGTGAAGTCATATATTTTCGCAAAATTCTAAATGTCCTGTTTCATATTTTGCAAGAGAAACAAAATGCATTTAGTATTCGACAATGGAAATTTAATTGTTATTTATCACATTTTGATACTCGTAACATTATGTAAGCACATGCTTCAATTAGTTTACTAATGAACACAATAAATATTAATAATAGCATCGATGCTCGTTATTCGAACCGCTAATAATTTCAATATAATGCAACACAAACTGAATTTATTGATAAAAAAAACCTGATCATTAGCGGGGTTGCGTTATTTCCAATACAAGCGCAAATAGTACACACACACACACATACACATAATATTATTAATTAAAAATATGTTATAAAAACATGTTATATTTCCGATATGTGCCTGCAGCAGAGTCTCATCCGTAAGAAGTTACTCCGTAAATTATTGTGATATTGAGAAAGTTTTAGTTATTCTACTTACATAGGACAGAAGTCCGATAACTATATGTATATCCAGTTCGCATAAATCTGCTGCACTGACAGTGCAACCGATGCGTACTATGGTGAGATACTCGTTTGACGGGAGCTATTCTTACATCGTATACCACGGGCATTATCGACTTCGAAACAAGTTACCATTGTTCGCGTTTATATCGGGAGGGAAGCCGTGTAGTTTGCGGCGTCACGTAAAGTTCGCTGATAGCGTCGAAAATTTCGAAGACGGCTTCGCTCGCGGCTTCCCTAAAACAGCTGATTAAATTAATGAAGCAGAATATTCTGTTTCTCGCCGCCGCGCCGTCGAACCTACTGCGCCCTTCGCCGCCGAAACTTGTTCGCGACTACACCATTCGTGCTCTCTCGTACGCCCGTTGCTCGCTAAGTCAAACAACAAATATTGTTTCCGATACGAGATTATATCTCTACGATATTATTTTCAAGAAAATATTTGCTCTCTCAGCAAACGCTCGCTTGTTTCTCTAAACAGAGTTTTTCTTTCTTTTCAAACTTACATTACCGTTTCGTATTATGAGAGTTCGTGATGTCTCTCTCGCTTTCTCTCTTTCTCTCTCTCTCTCTCTCTCTCTCTCTCTCTCTCTCTCTCTCGATTTGATTGGCAAATATTCAAACATTCGATTAATTTCAAACGATATCTTTTTCAAAATCTTTTCGATCATTTCTCATGTACTACATCTGTCGCGTATCAATGAGAGTTTTTACTCTGGGAAATCATCGTTTCAAGCGCGACGTTAATTCTCGATCAATTTCAATTATGGACGACAGACACGTTGATCGGTAGAAACGTCGTACATGCGCGAGCAGCATGATCGGCAGACACGGTAATTATAGAGGAAATACCCGCGAATAACATTCCGAGTCTGCCGAGGATAATAGGCATCGACGGCTGTTTTCGATCCGACAATCACTGTTTCATTGCGCATCGCACTTGTCAAAATTAATAACTACATATTATATCGGATAATTTGCACGTGTGGTACAAATTAGACGTAGACACGGTGGGAAAGCGGAATGCCGGAGGGTTGACATTAATTCAACAGGTTTTCCCTTACCTGTCCAGCTGGACGCGATCCGCGTGCTCCTTGTGGCCCTCTCGTCGTCCTTCCAGTCGCCGTTGTTCCGTCTCGATTCTTTTCTCTCGCCCACCTGTTCTCGATCGCCCCGCGTCGCCGACTCGCCGAACGACGTGCCTGGAATAAATTATTAATCGTATTCCGATCTGTCCTTGCACTTTTCGTCCCAGTTGCCTAAGTTTCCGTAGAGGCGAGCGCTCAACCACCGCGACGGTGATTTAATTAAATAAACGCGCTCGATCGCAAACTGTCGATTGAACGAAAACGCGAATTATTCTGACTCGCGGCGTCGATAGGCAACTATCGAATTGCGGCGGAAGATGAATTTTCACCAAGAGAAAAAAAAATGAACGTTCCGATATTCCATTGTCTGTCGTAATTTTGTAGCAATGAATTTATTATCGGTAGCGGTGTTCAAGCGCTGCTCGTAAAAGAATCGAAGCATTTTCAGTGGATTAGCCACTTGGGCGTTACGTAAGGTTTCTCTCCAGAGTGGAAAAAAAAAGAAGATAGAAATCGTAGTAAACACAAGAATTAAATGTCTCTCTTGCATAAATCTGTAAAATTTATCTGTTCGGCAACAGTCATTTTGCCGGGGGAAAAGTAAGCGACAAGCATAATTGTATTCTTGTTAAAACAGCCGTTATGTTTTTCGCGTAATGGAGGCGTTTTAAAAGTTGGCGTAATTAAAAAGCGGCGTGCGCGACTGAAGTCGGAATTACGCAGGCAAGGCGTTTATACGTATAATAGGCTCTTACGAAAAACGTATAACGCGAAACAGTTCGTGACTTGCCGAGTGTATATTATTCACAAAAGAGTCGCGTTTCGTTTGCGGAGCTTTCGTTTCCGGTACACTTTATAAATTTGCGCTTAAAGGGACACCGCACGAGCAATGCGCGTATCTGTTGGTTGTTTAGATTAATTATTCTAGCTGCGGTTGTCAAAGCTGGAAAAATTGTAAAAACCACCGATTTATTGCGGGTTAAATCTACATTTTGCAAAGCGCATTCATATTCAAAGAACCGTGGAGTAGACGAAAAAAAGTTTTCTTTTTATATTCATCGCCAACGTTGAAACATCAAAACGGAGATAATAAACGAATATTAAAAATTATCTTTTAAATTTTCACGAACGAGATAAAGTGCTCTTCTGTCGCGTGTTCCAATATCAATTGACACCGGCTTCACGTACGTAGGTATACCGTATTTATCATCGCTGTATACCTTATGGTTATCCGCGTAACAGAATAACACGTAGAGACAATATATCGCGTGTTAAATCGCCGCGAGTGCAGTCGGAGCGAGTAGTTCGAATCGAGCGACGTAGGTACACGTGGGCTGCATTTCCGTCTCGGAGCAGAACGAGATCGAGATTTATCGTAGTCTACGTGGCGGAGCCCGGCTAGAATTAATGCAGCGTCTCTTCCCCTCCTCCCTCCGCCCGCCCCGTCCCGAGTCATTCTCCGCGGTCGAGGTGCTTTATTCTTCGCGACCGTCCGTCCACGTTTTTTCTGTCTGCCGTGAGTGCGTTCGATCGCCGTGCAATGATTTAGCGCCGTTACGCAAGCGATTCTGCGATAACGGCCGTCGCACCCGTGTGTAATACCGGCTGCCAATTGCTCGCAACTGGAAACACCGCTGCGACGAACGTGGGATATTAAATCTCGGCGTGGCCATAACTTTATTACTTCGATACTTTGTTGCCGCGTCGGAGAGAAAAATGCGAGGTATATAACAGCGTTAGAAGCAACTCGGTCGACTTTGAAACGCAAACGGTAGCAAAAAAAAAAAAAGAAAAAGAGGAAGATTAAAATTCTTAATATTCAAACCATCTATTTACAATTTGCGATTGATATTGCTATATTTAACACAAATAATATAAATAGCATTTGGAAAATTTAAATTAATCGAGAGATCGTTGCTGATGACCAAGATCATATCGAAAGTTAGATTCAGACGAAGAGTTCACGGTGTTATCGCATTCCCGTAAAGGCACGTGTAAGTGCACTACTGGACGCGTGTAATTCATCGTCGATGCGTCACGACTTTCAAATAAGAGTACGGCTCTTCTTTGCTAATGGAGTCATAGAGATCGACGTTCAAATAGCGATCGATGATATTTTATTTCGATGATTCAGCCGTCGTGGAATTCGGTCGGTCACGGGGTGGCAAAGCGATAAACATTGGATGCATGAACGAGACTGTATATGCATACACGTATACGTATACGAGCATCGCGCGTTTCGTCGCGAAAAATACTCGGCTGCCGGTGAATTTATTTATTCGATAAACGAAGACACAATCTCTCGCACGACATTGTAACGCGAATTCTTGCTCGGCTGGCGCGCTACAGTTCGGCGGAAATGGATGCTAGCGGCACGGAAGGAAATATCACATAAACGTAACTCAGCTTGCGCGAATAATAATGCACTGAAAAATGAAATAAACGAAAGTTTGCTTCAACTTTAAAACGCGAGCAACTACGTGCAAAAGACGTATATTTTTTAACAATAAAATATATCGATTCCCTATCGCGGATTTCACGTTGAATATACGTAACAAACTTTAAATATTTAAATATTTTGTACTGGCACAACAGTAAAAGTTAGGCTTTTATTACTGCTAATTATATCATTTCGTATATTTTCGTATAATATCACCATTTGTTTTCTAAGTAAAATCATTTCTCCGCATGTTTTTTAAACGAATACATGTAAATATCTTCCAAAATAGAAGGTTAAGAGATTCTGCGGCTGAAGAATGTATATCGCACGTTTCAAAACGTACAAACGTAGACATGATATTCTAGGAAAATATCAACATTGCGAGTAAAGTAGACCGCTGCTAACGCCGGTAGTTGATAGCCATAAATCTTCGGGATTTCACAGCGGACAGATTCGGAGCGACGTGATAACATCGGCACGATTGTACGTGCGGGTGTGCGAGAGAGAAGATGCACCGTTTACTGTCGCCGCGCCTCCTCGTCGATGTCTTGGCGAGCGCGAAGTCGAGCGTTTACACCGGCGCGAAAGAATGCGAGGCCGAGGAAAGATCGTCCCGTATGCGCCGGCGAGGAAGGTGAGGCCAATCTCGTCAGTCAGCTGAGCAAAGATTGACATCACCGCCGCGTGCCGGCGCGCTGATTCATTCGCGTTTATTCGGGAAGAAAGTGCTTAAGACTCAATAGGGAGATTGGAGTAGCCGCGGCGCGCGCGCGCGCGCGCGGCAGTCCGTAGATCTGTCAGTCTGTCAATTAAAATACCAACCCACGAATTACGTCGGCTTTCGAGCGTGCGAGCGAGAGAGCGCGGCTCTTGTGTATTTGCGTAGCCGATTAGTGTAGGCGCGCGAGCGGGATGAGATGCGTCGAGTCATCGGTGAATTTTGGCGCCGACGATTGTTTACGAATGTCGGGCACCCATCACGAATCATGTAACGATGAATTTTCGATGTGGACGGTTGTAGGCGCATGAGAAATACTGAGAAAGAGAGAAAGAGAAAATTTGTTTACCCATGTTAAATATAATGTCAAATGCAAATTTGTGTACACGTAAGTAACTGTTCAATTTCCAACAAACTTCTGATTTTACCGTCGCCGATTCTCAATTCTCGAATAAAATTAAAATACGAAATTAATCGACAAATAAATTTGCAGTGTAAATTCTACAACTGCCGACTATCGCCTTTAACATCCGCAATTTTTGACACGCTCTTCACCGACGATGAATAATAGCGACAATAGCATTCAAAGCCACGGCTATAAATCATAAATGGCATTACTTTGAACAAGCGTCGATTGTTCAGTGCAACTGCGCAAATATGATAACCGCGAATATTAAATTGTAAATTAAATGTTTATGTGATGCGCAAAGGTTTGAGGAAAGTCATCGCGGACACAGCTCGCCGCGATAAATGGTGTCATCACTCCTGTCGTGATTTACGATTAATTCGTATGATATTATCGTGCACGGGCGCGTTCACACTTCACATTCGCAGGTGCACGGGCAAACGCGGCGCAAGATCTTACGCGCGAATGTCGCTCGAACGGCCCGCTTGAACGTGCTCGAACGACAAGCGAGTAGATAAACGAGTTGTTTCTACGAGCAAAAGTATGCGGGAAAACACAATAAATACTTCGGGGCAATAAATTTTAGCATCGTTAAAGTCGTGGTGCGTCGAAATAAGAGGTATTTGAAGATCTCGCGGCTCAAATCTTGGCAAACAAATTTGAAGAAGCGTTTGCGTTGCTACTTAAATCACCCTGCAGGCTAGAACGCAATAAACTTTCGCATGTCGATATCAATAGCGTCGCAATAATCCAAACGAACATACTATTTATATTTCTTGTAAATCTTCATATTTTATCGGCATTTATCTTGGAACGACAAGATGGCAGCTGCCGATGGCAGCAAACAATTTGAATTCGTCTCTAAATAATCTAATTTACTTACAATCTTTCCTTCCCTCCGTTACAAAACGTTCATTCAAATGTTGAAATTTAAATACTCCATCACGTACGTCAGCGTGATGTGAAAGAAGAGGAAATTAGAACGACAGATTTAATCTCGTATTTCCAACGTTGCACGGCTCGAATTAATTCCCTATGCAAAACGCGACGATGATGAGTGCCCTTTTTTTGCCAACCTTTATCAACAATTAAACTCAAATTCAATTTTCTGTTCTTTGCGGACGCAATTAATCGGAGAGATAACAGGGTTCCGTGACCTTTCTATATTTTTGAACCATGGGACGCCTCCGCGTTTTCAGGCTGAAAACGATAGAAGATAACCACGATTACAGTAAAATATTGCTTACAATCGGGATTCTCTCGCGAGCGTATTTCCGAATACACGGATTAAGGGCAATCTGGATTATCGGCACAACCAATAAACGTACAATCGATTATCGGGACGCTTCGTATTTACAAGCGCCCTAGTCGTATTAGCGTTTAAAACGCGGCATTATAACATAATAGCGCATAGCAGTCGATACCAAAAATTGAAAAATATCGATACATCTATCTCTCTTGTCGATCTCACTTTAAGTATTCATCAGTATCACATCGCTTGTTGTTATAAATAATATTGATACATGGAAACGTTAGATCCCTGAGATTTCATTGCATTAATGTTTAATTAAAATACTGAAACAGATTGCAAATTGGCTCGAGATGTATACGCGAAATGTAATAAAATGCAAGCGATTATACATCATATATTTCGCGCGATTAAATACAATAAATAATATGTGTATATCGTGTGTAAGTCATGAACAGTATATTTAATTCACAATTCACAAAATCCCTCAATTAAGCGGAAGAATTTGTTATTTACACACAATGACTCTGTTTACACGAATTAATATAGAATATTTCTCTAGAAGAGCAACGGAATGTGCGTACGTACGCGCACGTACTCGAGTCGCATTGTGGTCGCAAGCCATTTCAATTCAACAACTTTATCCTTCCGCTTTCCGCGAACAACAATTTCATTATTACGGAACAATGGTTAGACTTTGCCACCTGTCAGCAAAAATAGCCGGCATAATCGGAAACCGAAATAATCGCTGGCGTGTGAGAGGTTCTTCATTTTCGAGACTTTGTAAATTATCCTTTGACTACCAGTTTCTGATTTCGTGCGAAACGAAAGATCGTTCTCAAGACGAGCCATCCTCGGGTCGCGTTCAAGTAGCCTTAACGTTAAGTAAATTGAAGTGATTAGCTTTGCCATCAGCCGTTAATACGCTTTTGTGTATCAATGCACAAAATAAATTATGCTGTCTGAGAAAAATATCCCTTAGAGACGCGGCTGCGATTCAATTCGGTCTGCATCGCGAGTATTGGAATTCTTCTGGAGTTTCACGAAGGATGCGGGCTGCACGAACAATCGGCACCGTTTGTCTTTATCGAGAAACACTATGCCAAGACTGCGACAGTTGAAGATATTTTCGTGGACTTTGCTACTTTAAGGCAGCAAAGACTCGCAGGTACAAATCTTTGGGACGTGCCTAATCCTTCCACGAGAATCCTTGAGTCTCCAGCGCAATAGCATAAAATATTTCGTTATCTCCTTTTATCAGTTTCATTCGTCACTAATTTTATCGTTTCATTAACGCTTTTATACTCAGACCGAAAATTCAGCTAACGCAAAAAAATAGTTGATCAAATTATCGAGTATTGCTTAATTCTCATTCAAAAACTGCATCTCAATCTTCGAATTTTAAATAGCTGAGTTGTGCCAGAAATATAACTGCGCGCGATTCCCAATCTCATCTCGGGCAATAGGTTTCGACAATTCTCGTTCGCCATGGTTGTCCCCGTTCTATTTTAATCGCGCCAACCTGTTCAATCGCCGTATTTCCTTGCGGCTGCGAACGCCTCGAACGATCTAGTTCTGCTCCGTAAATTAACTCTTAGACAAAGAACCCTGAACCATCAATATTGCACAATCGATCAGCGCAATTACCGATAAAACAATATCCCCCGCAGAAAGCGCACACAAGAGTGAGCTCAACGGGTGCTCGCGAATCGACCGAAATAAAAACCGCTGAAACAAAAACAAAAGTATAAAAACGAATCGGCTTACTGGCGATCTATTTATATCAATGACGGAGGCTACCTGTTCGATTGGAACGTCTCCACTCGATAGATCAACGTGTATCAAATGCTGCAAAATCTGAACCGTTGGCGCAATTCGACGTCATTCGCGACGTCTTCTCTCCGAGAAAAATAACGCTTGAAACGTAAGCGATAAATCATCTCAATGTCACTCCATTTCATTCTTATACCTCACCTGCGAGCCGAGCTCTCACGTTGAATAAAGACGTCAGGTTTGTGTAAAAACGATACGATAAGTAAATAAGCATATGTCCACGAGGAACGTGGCCGCGTGATAAAAAACAAGCCGACCCCGGCCGCGCTCGATCGTTCATAAATCAACTTATCGCCGCGCAGCTTCCGTTCACGCGAGATAACCTGCCGTGCTCGAGCACCTACAGCACTCGCGGTGCGTGCGCTATCGACGTGCGCGCGCGCTCGCGCGCCGCGCCGTGCCGATACCGATGGGCGTCGATTGCGATCAGATTTCGCAATGCGTGCCATGCGAGAGAATGCGTTCTCGTGCGTCTGTTACCGAGGCGATGAATGAACGAATGTGCGCGCGAGTGCGTGGAAGTGAATGGATGGGGCTTGAGACATGCGTGCGTATTTTGGCGAGTGCGTCACGCAGCCCCGGCAATGCATGAGGAATGCGCGATGTGCATCGCCTGCAGAAACCAAATCCACGATTGTTGCATCCGACACGATTCGCTCGCCTGCGCCGCGCCGCGGCCGTCTCGCCCGTCGTACGCAGGTTTAAATTGGCACGCAAATTCGATTAATGTCCATTTCTACCAATGTAGAAACTTTAATCTCGATTTAATTTAATTTTTATCTTTCTCTAATTCCAAGAATCAGAAAAAGATAAAAAGTAAGTTAAACCGAGATTAAAATTAATCTACATTGATAGAAATGGACATAATCCGGATGTATAACGCTGCCTTGTTCAAATTCGTTCAAGATTACGGATCTTCTCCAGATCGCGCTGATATTGTTTGAAGTAAACACCTTTTTACTCGCCGATAACAATGTGACATGCGTTCGATTGATTATCTGTACGCTTCTAGCTCTCATCCAGCATGGAAATATAATCGCGTAAATTTGTAGAGAATGTGTACAAGTATTATCGATAATGGAGAAACTGTCGCGCAATATGATTTTATTTTCCGATGAGCGATAATTCACAAACGGTACTTTAGCATTTTTAATTTAAAACTCGCAGCAAACTGTAGACACAAAATAAATAAAAAGGGTATGTCCTAATAAAAATTTTAAGATAATCTTAAAAATTCATATAAAAGTGATATTATAAATTATAAAAAAAAATCTATTTTTATCACAGAAAATGTTATTTAAATATTTCGTATATTTAAAAATATGTCGTATATAAAAATGTAATTAAAAGTACAAGTAAGAGAACAATCTCTGACAGTAAAAAAATAGTTTGCTGAGATTCAAGGTGCGGAAATGCTTTGTTCAGCCGGAAGTAGCAGCACGGATACGTATGTGAATAAAAATTGTTATTATTTATGCTGCGTTTTGTGCCAAAAAGTACAAGTACGGGAACAATCTCTGAAATCTCTGATATAGTAAAAAAAAAAATAGTTTGCTGAGATTCAAGATACGGAAATGCACCGTTCAGCCGGAAGTAACAGCGTAACGTATTTTATCTAAAAAAAAAAAAGTTAAATTGATATCCGAATCGATCGACGGTCTCTCGACCGTCTCGAAGTTTATTATTAACTCTTTTCCACGATGATTGCTTCTTTTGCTGCGTTAACTTCGTGAGCGGCTGTCATTACATATTTTGACGGTTGTGTAAATTCAAGTTGATATAAAATAGCAAATTATATTAAAAAATAAAAAAACATTAAATAGCGCGCGTGAAACGCGCGTCTATAATGCTAGTTACATAAAAGAATTCACGTACGTAATTATAATAAAAATAATATAAATTTGATTATACGTTTATATTTAATAAATTTAAGATAAATGTTATGTGTTATTTTAAAAATATATGTTGCACCAATATATTTCATTCTATTTTTTGCACTGATACAACTATTTCGATTTTGAATATCTCATTTTTTCCAACCAATCTTTTTAGCGCTTCGAAATCCCTTGATACCATCAAAATTCGCAAGCTTCTGTAGCCCCTTGGAACTCACTTCGCAGGAAAGTGTGCATAGAATGGTGCTACATTCGTGAAACAGTACGATCGTTTCTCGCGCACTTTATTCGCTTTTCCGCTTGCTCCCCGTCGCCTCGTTTTTTCGTTTGCCAACTGCTACCTGTCTCGCTGCTACGCCGTGCACAGGTCACTCCTTTATTTTCATTTGCACGTAGCTAAACCGAATTACCTTGGAAACGAGCGCCGTGAAAACGACTGCACGTCGCATACACGTGCAATTAACGAGGTGAATTTGAAGGGGGTTGAATTTGGAAAGAGCTGACCAATGTTTGCATCGCGTTCAAATCATTTTTATCTATCTGCCGATGAATCGTGCGACATTTCGTCGCCGGGTGACTGCTTAGCGATCTACAATTTTATTTTTATATTCTCGAATCTTTCATATAATTTTAGAATTGTCCATCAATCATCGACTTGAACTAAAATAACGGTAATATAACGGATTCTCTACATCTTATTTCTTCAGCAGGTTCTTTGGATACGCCAAAATCGCAGCCATAGAAATTTCTTTTCGTACAATACGCGTTGAATTGAAATGAACGCGAAAGAAAATTCGTATCGCGCATAGCTATCAGAATCGATCGATTAAAATCGACTCTGCAAAATTCTTATGCGCAGCGAATGCTGAGCGAAGTGAATCCTTGTCGCTCGACAAGGGACGAAATAACACAGAAAGTGGATCACAATGTAGCTGATTGATAAACAACGATCCACCTGGCGGACCACTCGATGCGGAAAACAAAAAAAAAGGAGAATGGAAGCTGAAGTTGGAGTTTCGGCTGGCGGGGTTCAAATTCGATCTGACGCAGTGCGTGCGTCAGACGTCAAGTTCGACGGGCGCGATATTTTGATGTTTACGGAATGAATGAACTATACGCGCGGAGCGGACAGGTTTATCGGTTAAAAACAAGCGTAAAACAAACATCAGATTGCGCGACGCTTGCTTCGACAACGATTGCTCGTCGTTGATCAACCGTACCGCATCGGTATTTGAGTTAGGTAAACTTTTTGTTGATCTACGTCGATAGAGCAACATAAAAAAAAAGGTGCAGTTTTCTGGAGAGAAGTGACATTAGTTAATCTCTTATATAAGAAAGTGAATATTACATCAAGGCACTTTTGACAGTGAGTATAAGGTTATAGCCTCTCTCAAAACATGTATTCGAATATTACTGTTATTACTTAAATTCTCGTTGGTCTCAGTGATCTAAGCCAGAGGCAAAGTGAATAAAAGATATATGTTCCAATAAAATTTTTAAGATAATCTTAAAAATTCACAGAAAAGTGATATTGAAGAAAATCTATTTTTATTACAGAGTATATGATTTGTCATTTAAATATCTCATACGTCTAAAAATCTGTTATATATAAAAATATAATTAATTATAAAAGAGTTCACATACGTAATAATTATAAAAATAATGTAAATTTAATCACGTTCACATTTAATACATTTAAAATAAATTTTATGTGTTATTTAGAAATATATGTTGCACCAACCTAGCGTAATAAATCTCACGACCTGTCTTAATATGATCATGCATAATATCATGCGTAAATCGTAATATATACAATTCTAAGAGTTTCTATAACGCGACGCGTGGCACGCAAAAATAATTGAGTCGCAAAGAAATTAAACCAGATTGTACAAGATCGTGAACGTACAAAAAGAGTTTCTCGCAAGGCGCGCGAGCATTTCCCTAAATTAATAGTACCAACGCGCAGTAAAAATTCATGGGTCGACCTTACGATCTTTCCATGGAAGGGCTCGTCGCGCCTTTTAGGAGCGTTCCACGCTCCGCCGCGTTTGCATACGGCGACGCGAAACGAATGAACACGGTTCTCATTCGGGCGAGAAAATAAAGTGGCAGTCTGCCAGAGCGGCGCAATTCGCTCTTGCGCTAGCAAGAATTCAATTTTCACACTTTCAATACGCAGATTTCTACAATGCTCTGTGCGTAGGCCGCCCGCCTAAAACGATTCTCGTCGCGGCTTTTTCCGTCGAAATGTCCGGAGAAATCAAACTGTCGCAATTCGAAAAAAGAAGATAAAAATGAAAAAGGGTAAAGAGAGCGGAAATAAATGTGGATAATTATAGCTTCATTCAATATTTTCATTCATTCTGGAATCTCGCAATTATTGTATTGCATATATTTCATGCGATAATTGACTACTGATATTAATATCGCTGGATTATATAAATGCAAGCAGAAATGAGATACATGGTTCTTGAATTTTATATATCTTGTAAACTAGTAGCATTTCCTCATTAACAATTCATTTTAATGATACATAAATCTACGTAATTATACAGTACTCATCATTGTACATGTTGTAAACATCATGTAATAATGCCATATTTTATACATATATTTTGTACGTAATAAAATAATAAATAATTTTTGTTACTAAGAATTTAATACAAGTTGATATCGCGTATGACGCATGACTCCGTATGAGTGGCATGAGTGCGCTCGATTTTTAGTTGGCGGGTCTCGAATTCGATCCCAAGCCTCATCCCGTAAATGTCTCTATAAGAGGTTTTGAGAATTAAAAGTTGTAGATAAAAAAATATGAAATGAATTGCATCGTTGTTATGATAAATATACTACTATACAATTGATATTATAACGGTAGTTTCAATTACATTGATTTATATAAATTTAAAAAGTAAGTTCTTCAGCAACCGGCGAGAAGAACTTATGGATTTAGATTATTTAGAAGATAGACAATATGAAATGATTTTTCCCGCATAAACGATAAACTTATATAATTCAATATAAAATCAAGGTAATAAATCATTTTAAAGTTTTCCATTAAAAAGTTTTAGTTATAGTAAGAAACAATAAAACCTCCAAACACATATATATGTATATATATATAGTATTCTTTATATCGATAAATCTCATGGACTTTTTATTAAAAAATTTCTATAAAAAACCCCCTTCTTTCAAAATATCCGTCTTCTATTATATTTGGATACTTTTATCGATATTCTCTAACAACATATATATTACATTGTACACAGTGTGTGACAGTACGATCTGCACGTGAGAATGAACTTCATATTTCGCGACGGTGATTCCGACGGGAAAATTGCGGACGAAGTCCGGTTTTGATTTTCCTTGCGCGCGATATAGTCCGCATAGGACATATATCTTTCTATGCGACAGATCTTTTACACATTTCAAACGAGTACCGCAACATCATTGATCATACGGCGAATACGCTGTGGAGACATCTCATGATATTTGATTGCACGGTCGAAATTCTCGGATAAGTTATATACTCGCTTAATTCCATCCCTTTTAATTATTTAACTTATAATTTCACGTTTAAAGTTGTTTGCAATCTCTAACGAGGAAATTATGAATTCGAAGCGCACTAGCCTCTCGCGTCGCGAAATTATTGGATTGGCGATATATAGACGAGGTAATTATCGCGTGCCGCGAAGTTTGGTAAAAATCGATAAGGGAATAATAATAGCCGTGACTAAAATTTTCGTGGACTCGCTTAGACAACCGGGTTATTCCGTCGCAATTAATCCAGTCTGTGCGACGACTGTAGATCGAAAGTTCTATACAAGAAAGCATGTATTTGGAGTTTGTATAGACTTCCATTCTTATTCCGGAATTGCCGGTCGACCCCGTTCGTCTCATTCGTCCTCGTCTCATGCAAGAATGCAAGAATGCCGCGGAGTCACGCGATAAGAACATCGGGAGGTTTAATCGCCCGCAGGATCTAAAGCTTCGGTAATTGGGAAAAAGAATTCGAATTGCCTCGTGCTTGCGGCGGAATGTTGCGCAATCTGGTTTGAAGCCAGCCTTCGGGGGATAGACGTGTGCGTATACGTGTGGCGTGAACGCGCGTATAAATCACGAGGTGTGTCGTAATCGGTCCGCGACGTTGCAATTAAAAATAGAATGCGCATATAACGCATATAAGCGAGCGGCTTTAACGCACCCATCGAAAGCGTGTCCAGCGTGTTAAAAATATACTTCGTGCTGCCACGCGCCCGAATAAATATAACCGGGCGACTTAAAACACTGAATTAAATTTTATTTTATGAAAAAAAAAGTTATCTCGCCGCAGCGGCACACAAGGCTTACGGACGAGCAACTTTTCGCTAATGTGATAAAATTATTGAAACTTTAATATTTGTTTTCATGGCATAGTTATGAAGTTGTTATAAATTTCCGATCCCAAGTTTCTCAGCGAACATGGTCTCGCTTTAGTTAACTTAACTAACATTATCCTATTATTACAATATTTTATGCATTTAACTTTATATATACTTAACATCGGCGATTGATCGAATAATCGACCATTGTAAAAATGCAAGACTATTAACAGACCTTGTAATCAGAATGGCTTTATAATGAAAAATATATTATAATTCGTAAAAATTAAAAGATTATATTTTAAAAATAAATAGTGTTAGAAAAGAAATATTTTTGCATTAAATTGAAAGAAATGGTGAGAATTTCTTTGAACATCGATTTCCTTTATAATCTCAAAACACAAAAATAATCTCTATCTGAAACATATTACTAAGATTCCAATAAAGACGTATGATGCCCTCGATAAACGTAAACTGAATCATGCTATTTGTAAATACTGTTATATTTTTCAAAGCTTTATTAAGCTGGCAAGCAAATGCACTGCGAGTTACATTAATCCATTTTATTGCGCGAATCGCGATAGCAGTTATTGCGCGTTACCTCAAACCGAACCATCTGGCAAACTCGACAACTCGAGTTGTGTACGACCTAGACATATAATTATTATTACTGGTTAGATCATGAAGTATGATTTAATACAAGCTTTAACAAGTTTCAGCGACATCAGCCTTCGAAAATAACTTTTTTTCCACTTATAACCTTTTCTCGGTTCTTTTCATTAAATAAAAGTAATAAAATTATCGCCTGGTATTAAACATTTTAGGAATTTATAATTTTTTCACGCAAGCACGGTGATATTTCATGCTTGTGTATATAATTTATCAAAAAAAATTAATAAAAATTCCTAAAAAATAGTTAGCATCAGGCAATAATTTTACCACAAAAGTAAAAAATTTTTATATATTATTTTTTATTTTTTTATTCTAGTTCAATCCGTAAAAAGTAAAAACGCAAGCAAAATCGATGTTAATCTATGCTTATGTAGCACATGTTATCCAATACGTTATAGATCCCTATGTGTTCCGTTATAACTTTTCTAAAAAATTGTGTCACGTTTTTTTCTACGCACAATACAACTTTTTCATGTTCGCTTCTCTCTTTCTTCTGGAAGTGACACAACGCTGCAGATCGGACAGCCGCGAGCGGATTTTATTTCTGCTTACGAATATCTGTTTTATTTTCGGTCCGCCATCAGCGGACGGGATCTACTTCTTTCTTCTTTCTTTTCTTTTTTTTTCCTCAAGCGCACAACACGTATTTCAGGCGCGATGATGCGATTGATTTAATTAAAAAATCACGTCGCCGGGTTAATGTCATCGGAAATCGATGATCGCGATTGCGCGCGACGCTTGAAAAATTATACGGTTCTCGCTCTCCCTCTCTCTCTTTTTCTTTCTCGATATGGCATTTTTCTAACATTTGCCCGACGAACGAGCGAGCCATACTCGCGTCGTTATATCGTACAACGACGTCCGGCGAAATCGTTGGGATTCCATCGAGCTCGCCCCGCTAGGTTCATAGGAAGGGGATAGAACTGTAGCGGTTGCATAACATGACAGGAATTCGCGGAATACGTTCCGCGGATACGCTCGCAATTTTCATACTGTTCGCGAAAGCAAGTCGCTTTTTCGATGCAGATATTTTTTTACTTGGCCCCCCCCCCCCTCCCTCTTCCGTTAGTCTAGATGTTTCGGTTATCGATGTTGCTTTTCTGCTTTAAATAGCGTCGCCTATAAATCTCCTCCCATTGTCTTTTTCAAGATTATCAGAAGAGAAATATAAGTACCAAAAAAATTGTAATTAAATATCTGCGAAAATCAAATAACTCTGCTATTAACAAAATTACAGTTTTAATTTAAGAAAATATATAAAACGCAAAAACGTGTGTGTGTGTGTGTGTGTGTGTGTTGAAATAATAAGTGTATGTACCTACGTATACATAAAATGTTTTATATATATATATATATATAATATTATTTTATTTTATGTATATATGTAACTTATGTACATAAAATTTCAATGTATTTCCTACATTTTTCTTGGATTCTTACGATAACATTCTCCTAAAAAGCTGACAATACAAAAAAAAAACGAAACATACATGCAGTTACCGTATCGAACTTTCCAATTAGTCGTCGACATCGGATTCGAGAGGCAAGTCTACTTACGAACGGAAAAAGCATCTGACGGAATTAGAAAAGAGACCCATTCGTATTGCGAAAAGCGCTTTTGTTTTTAAAACCGGAAGGTGGTTAGGAAGCGGTTGATCCACCTTAAAACATGTGCCAATTACGAAACTCCGACAAAAGAAAAAAAAAAGAAGGAGAAGAAAAGCTCGAGGGGAAGAAGGAATGGCAAAGAGCTAAATCTATCGACCGCTTGGTTGACTTTCGCCCGAGGGAAGCCGACAGTTTCCCTAAGTATCTAATAGTCGGATTAAGCTCGGCTTTGTCGAGGAGGACCGAGGCATTAAAAGCCGGATAGGCGTAGGTATCGGGACTCAAAGAAGATAGTGCATCGAAAATCGATTGCCGTCTAAACGGCCGTCGTCACTTCTCGTCGCTTAAATATAATATAATATACCTCCCATGAACGATAGCACCGACGACATTAAAAATGACGCTCCGGCTGAGCGCGTTAATCGAACACGGCAGTCTCCATAAATCAACTCGCTATGCTATCTCCTCGCGTCGCTGATTGTCTACGTCACATGCCGTAAAAAGGATGTGCATAATCAAGAGAACATTAATTTCATGTAAAAGTACTTTTTGCAAGCCTTGTGTATGATATCGCAGAGATAACAGGTGATGGAATCATCGTTGGAGGTCGTTTCGTACAGTACGAAATATTCACGTAGAAATTTTACATATAAACTAATAGAAATAAAGATTCAATAACTTTCTCTATTGATAAAAATTTAATAAAATAACTGTCATCAAAAATTAATGAATTAAGAGATTTAAAAAGAAAACTATTAATTTTTTTATTTCTACGCAATCAATCTTCCATTAAAAAATTAATTTACGTCAAAACACTACAGATATCCATGTATATCTAAATAAAGTAATTTTTTCTCCATTCTCATTTCACTTATGCCTATATATATTAAAATATATATATCAAAGATACTTAAAGATAGGAGAAAAGCGTGTACAGTATGATTCCATTTTCTACGGACATTTCGATTCCTCTCGAAAAGGAAGATCTTTGCAGATAGAAAGGCTTTTCCACTCGAGGCCCGACACACCCTTTCTATAGAGTGTACAAGTTCCCACGTGCCTTCCCTCGAAATTGAACGAGAAATACAGGCGGCGGCGTCGAAGCAAATTCGTTTCCCACTGGACCGTCGTCTATTTGCGGTCAGTTAAAAGGCCACCTTAAATGCATGTTAAAAGTACTGCTCTCTACGTGCTTGTTATATACATACGTACGTGTGTGACTTACAGAAGAAGCAGTAAAACACAAATACAAGTGCAAAAAGCCGTTGCTACACGAAAAAAGGCTGGTAGGTTCTGACACCGATGTATGTACATCACGTAGTTATTATATTATTCTAGTATTTTACCAGAAATACGATTTATTTATTAATCCCGAAGCATTCCGTACACTTACTCGCGCAGGTGTAATCGCGCAATCTCCTTTCGAACGTTACGTGCCGTAAATATTTGTATACTCGTACAGCACTCACTTAGAGTTGTTTCGTATTGCGTACGATGCCATCAGCGGTACGCGCTGATATCTATTTGATATACTATGCAACTACTCGTGAAAAGTCGTATTAATTGAAGTTTCCAAGTGAGCGCAAACGTCAATCTTGTGTCGGGAGGACGATTCTCAGAGACGAATTAACCGACGGCACAATTATTGCGAGGGAAAACGACGGTGGTGCGCTTCTCGGATGGAAAGCTACCAATCCGTGAGTTAATTACGGCCGGGGACGACGAAGTTCCCCCCCTCCCTCTCGATTGCTCGTTAAAGCTTTTGATAGATGGATTAAACCCCCCCC
>NW_012026784.1:4417217-4420946 GCF_000956235.1 Wasmannia auropunctata
GAGTTAAATTTTTGCACCAATTATATTTTTTACGAGAAAATTATATCCCTTCTGTAGTATCCCTTGCGAAATTTATTTTTTTTCTCCTCTCCCTTCTCCCCCTCTCTTTCTATCTTTCTCTTCAATTCTTGCCCTTTTCTTCCTTCATTGAGAGTGCTGTAACTAAAAAGTGAAGCTAACATGGACCATCTGGCGAACACGAAATAATACTAGCGGCTGAAAGTTCTTTAACAGCTAAGTTCAAGTCCGCGAAATTTTTCTTCCCGAGAGCCAAGAATTATGCGCTTGGCTCGTGAGAACTCTTCGCAAATTCAATCTTGCCGAGTCGTCACCAATTCCCGGCTGCCGTACCTATTCCTTGCATTCATATTTTACATTATGTGTGTATGTTATTTTTAATATCTCAACGTCGCATATCCATTATGCTAACTCTCTTATAATGTTTTGTGTTCTCTTCAAAATCAAAACTTATTACATACTCAGACTCTCGTATTTTTTAATTATCAAAAGATATTGATTTCATGTCGTTTATCATATTTTTCTATTTGCATTTCCGTAGAAAGATTAGTTATATTGAAATATCAGCCTTCTTCGCAGAAGCCTATTCGAGCCTCGTGTATCCAATTTATACAAAAATACATACGACGGACCGGTACTCAGGTTCCAATCTGGCTATGCGTATTGTATTTCTTTCCTCGAGACCAACCGATTGCTCCTACGGGGCTTTCCGCGCGCGAGTCCAATCTCGCTGCGAGTCATTCGCGAATGTCGCGCATCCCGGCGTCGCGTCGCGTCGCG
Organism: Wasmannia auropunctata; assembly: GCF_000956235.1. Classification (NCBI taxonomy): domain Eukaryota; kingdom Metazoa; phylum Arthropoda; class Insecta; order Hymenoptera; family Formicidae; genus Wasmannia; species Wasmannia auropunctata. The sequence goes on from NW_012026784.1 coordinate 4,418,016, forward strand.
TCGCGTCGTTACGCACGTGCACGTACGGAATGCGAGTCGCTCTTTCATCAGAACGGAAGTACTCCCCGCGCGACGCACGTACGAGACATTAATCTTCGGCCGGCTGTTTATCCGTCTTCTGTTTAATTTCCCGTTTTTGACGTGCCCATTTCCTCACCGTCGACGTGGCGTACTTCGCCGCACGTCCGTCGGCCGCTTATCGTGTCAACGAAAGGCTAAAAAATAAACGTGGGGAAACACGTCTGGAAAAATCCTTTGCGGATTATGCCATCGCACGGCCACCCAGTGGAATTTCTCTTTCTCTGTCTTTTCCTCGACACAACGGAATCCGACATTTCCACTACGTTCTCCACGCGACACGCGAAGGAAATTCCGAGCATCGTAAAGCGTTGCACGCGATACCTCACAAGTAGCAGCCAAAAAACGATTCAGTCCGATCCTGTTTCCCTTTTCGCAGTCGGTAATTATCTTGAAAATCACGGGATTATTGATATATTATTGTACCTTTTCTCACTGTTTATAGCCATTAATAGAAAAAAAGATTTATTTTTAGCCAATATATTTTTAGATACTTTCACAATACTGTTACGTACAATGCGCTCTCAGTATCTTAATTAAATATCATTTTTCAAATCATAATACGATTTAGATATTAATAAAAATGAAATTTACATAATTTTTCCAATATCGACAAAATATAATGTGTTTTCGATGCGCTTGCCTTTCAGGATCATCCGTCTAATATGTGGCGAAGTGGAAATGCATGTGCGGAAAGTGACTTGCCCTCAAAAATTTTATCTTAGCAATTTCTAATGGAAAATCCACGCCGCGAACAATAAAAGAAATGCTTTTGCGTTTCGTGGCAAGGAAATGCACTACACAAGCGTTAGAGGAGATTCGACGTAGGCCGCTTGCCAAAAATCCTATTGCAGGCGGAATATTTGACGAGCCTTCCCGGCAGTACTTTCGCGATCGAACCCCTTGCGGAAATGCGCGTGCAACACCGCTAAAATATTGACAAACGGGGTGGTGCGTTTGCCGTGGGTTTTGCACGTCGACATACTCGGCATTGGATTATTTCTTTCAGAGAAAGGACAGCGTGGTTTTAACAATTCGCAGTATTCGTAAAGGGGTATTTGCGCATAAACATTAGCACGATCAATTTCAAATAATAAATAATAAACCTTGTATTCTATGCGATACTTTTAATCATCAATTTGTGACGAAAATACTAACGATTTATATATATATATATATATATATATATATATTCTACTTATTGATAAACATTTAATATATATTCGTTATTTAATAATGCCTTAATATTGCTATATTTCGAGACAAGAGCACTTTTATTACATATAGTTCACTTTTATTCTTTCAGATAACGAAACGTTACACAAAATTGTATTATTTTTATATCTTTCGTATCGTTTACGTATATTTCTAAATAAAACAGACAAATAATAAATATGTACTTTTAGACCAGGTATATTCTCTCATCCGTCTCGGGTGTTTTAAAAAATCATGAAATATCTTGTTAGCAAATTTATATTGAGTCTATTATAAATTATTACATACTTATATGCGAGATGACAAAGATACCCAATACAATTCAAGTAATTGTATAAAAACAGTAACACAGCATATTCGATCAAATTCGCGACTACAATGTCGCAAATATATCGCGACATTGTCAAGCAGCGAATGCAGCGTGTCGCGATCTTTTTCTGTCTGTATATTTTCACCAGATTTTTTAAAACAGAATAATTACATCTTAATTTGAGACCTCGTTTAATTTTTGTGGTATCACCTAAGACTAAAGAATCGTACAGGAGCAAATTAAGTTAATGTTGTATCTTTTGAGAGAAGAAGACATTATAAAATACTATCACAAAGAGAACATATGAACGAATGACGTAACACGTTGAATCGAAATTTTTTTGAGAAAGTAAGTTCGCAGCGGCGAATAATAAATCTTACTTTCGTGTTTACCGCCGCTCGTACGACGTACAGACCTGGAACGGGAAAATTATTGCGGCAGCGAGTCACCTTCCCGCACCGCAATGCCAGACGGTGCACAATGTTGGATTATCTATCTTTTTTTCTCTCCTTCCGTCGCGTGTCAGATGGAATTACTCGGATACTTCATTACGCGTCAATGAAGAACATAATAACCAAAATTGTGAATTAATCTCCATTTATGCTTGTCGCGGATAAAAGGGAATAGTATACCTATAATATGTAAAGAAACTTTATCAAGCAATGGTAATGCCCGTTACCGAAACATTGGCTATGACAGAAAGCAGCAGCATTGTTACTGTGCAGAAAGTTTCAGATTGTCACTTAACAGTACGGCTTGACCTATATAAACTCCGTTTTATCGGTCACGTATTTTACTGCAACTCGTCCACAAAATACAGTTTTTAGACGTAAAACGAGCGATATAATAAGAGCAGACAAGATAAATGGATACTGAGAAAGATATAACGCAAGAGAGGGAGATTAATAACAGAGAGTAGGGAGAGCACACAAAAACTAAATAATAAATTTTTTAAATATTTATACTGATTTGTATAGAAGCGAGTTCTGAATGCAGCAATACTCTAAGTGATTCGACTGCAGATAGAGAATTAATTCAATAATTTCGCGAGTAGCTACTGGAAAATTGATGGTGGCATGGCGCAAGTATTTCTCATTAAGCCACTATTAGCGAGCCGATGATGATAAGTAGAGATATCTATCCTTGACGCGGGACAAACGTGAATAGTCTTGACTGCGACACGCCATGGCTCGGATCAGATTAGAGGAGTGAACGCCGCACAGCAATAGGATAATGGAATGATGTAATGAGAAACCGGCTGTGCGAAGCTCGTGACGTCGGCGCGATATGCCCTCCCGTCTCCCCTTCACGGCCGCCAGAGGGGTACC
>NW_012026784.1:4420966-4422592 GCF_000956235.1 Wasmannia auropunctata
CCCGGCGTCGCGTCGCGTCGCGTCGCGTCGTTACGCACGTGCACGTACGGAATGCGAGTCGCTCTTTCATCAGAACGGAAGTACTCCCCGCGCGACGCACGTACGAGACATTAATCTTCGGCCGGCTGTTTATCCGTCTTCTGTTTAATTTCCCGTTTTTGACGTGCCCATTTCCTCACCGTCGACGTGGCGTACTTCGCCGCACGTCCGTCGGCCGCTTATCGTGTCAACGAAAGGCTAAAAAATAAACGTGGGGAAACACGTCTGGAAAAATCCTTTGCGGATTATGCCATCGCACGGCCACCCAGTGGAATTTCTCTTTCTCTGTCTTTTCCTCGACACAACGGAATCCGACATTTCCACTACGTTCTCCACGCGACACGCGAAGGAAATTCCGAGCATCGTAAAGCGTTGCACGCGATACCTCACAAGTAGCAGCCAAAAAACGATTCAGTCCGATCCTGTTTCCCTTTTCGCAGTCGGTAATTATCTTGAAAATCACGGGATTATTGATATATTATTGTACCTTTTCTCACTGTTTATAGCCATTAATAGAAAAAAAGATTTATTTTTAGCCAATATATTTTTAGATACTTTCACAATACTGTTACGTACAATGCGCTCTCAGTATCTTAATTAAATATCATTTTTCAAATCATAATACGATTTAGATATTAATAAAAATGAAATTTACATAATTTTTCCAATATCGACAAAATATAATGTGTTTTCGATGCGCTTGCCTTTCAGGATCATCCGTCTAATATGTGGCGAAGTGGAAATGCATGTGCGGAAAGTGACTTGCCCTCAAAAATTTTATCTTAGCAATTTCTAATGGAAAATCCACGCCGCGAACAATAAAAGAAATGCTTTTGCGTTTCGTGGCAAGGAAATGCACTACACAAGCGTTAGAGGAGATTCGACGTAGGCCGCTTGCCAAAAATCCTATTGCAGGCGGAATATTTGACGAGCCTTCCCGGCAGTACTTTCGCGATCGAACCCCTTGCGGAAATGCGCGTGCAACACCGCTAAAATATTGACAAACGGGGTGGTGCGTTTGCCGTGGGTTTTGCACGTCGACATACTCGGCATTGGATTATTTCTTTCAGAGAAAGGACAGCGTGGTTTTAACAATTCGCAGTATTCGTAAAGGGGTATTTGCGCATAAACATTAGCACGATCAATTTCAAATAATAAATAATAAACCTTGTATTCTATGCGATACTTTTAATCATCAATTTGTGACGAAAATACTAACGATTTATATATATATATATATATATATATATATATTCTATTTATTTCTCGAACAAATGACAAAGAATAACGTACATTCCTTAATGATCAGGTAACTGAGTACAAGCACGACCGTGTGCCCACTGTAAATGTAATCTCCGCAATAAGTGTGTTTGCCATTAATGGACAAGCCGAAGCCGGAGATGAGCTGCAAGACTCTCTTTGTCACGAGAAGCGGACTAGTGTTGTTCGCCTTCGGACTGCAATAGTAAGTTTTACTGGCGATCGGTACGACCGTCACGTACATCGTAATGCTCCTCATCATATAGAGCAAGCTCATTAGCAGAAATATTCGTCTAGCTACTATGAATCTGTAGAAATAAACTCGAT
>NW_012026784.1:4422612-4435380 GCF_000956235.1 Wasmannia auropunctata
GAGAGAGAGAGAGAGAGAGAGAGAGAGAGAGAGAGAGACGTTTAGACAACCTTCACTTTCGTGATCGCAAAGGCTAAAATTTACTACTGTCCCGTTTCGCCATGACACGTTTACGACTCATTCGAACTATCGCGCGTCTTCGATGATGGCTTGTTCCGCGCTCTCATCTGTCGGCGAGAATAACTTTAGCATTAGCATATCACACGTTTTACGATCTCCATCTTCTCTCAAATTTTGCGAGAATATCACATAAATTAACTAACGGTTATATTAGGATAATATTTTGCTTGCTTTGCTTCTAAGGCATCTCATTTTGCAAACGATCTGAAAATGATAAACATGCTTCCTTCATTTTATACTTTTTTAAAAGTGACTGGTTTGTTAACGTTGATCCGCGCAGACCAATTAGAGCTTCGCTGATGATTGCGAGCGGTACTTTAATCGCAAAAACGAGCTTTCTTTCTCTCTATCTTTCTTCCTTCGTTATAGTTGACTGTAACGTTTACGCTTCATGCAACACATCACTTTATGATCGTGCATGTTGCGAATGACAAACAACGTCCATAAATAGCTCGTCAAGAATTGATAAATCGTGTAATATGTATACAACGACACTGCAACAGTGTAACAGCCAAAGCTGGCAAAGTGCGCCCACGAAGGCACAATAGCCTGCCCTATTATGTCAAAATTTCGTGTTAAAGTGACCTTATAAATGCGCGGTAATTCAATAAAAAATATTTTTTATTAAAAAAAGTTATTTTTATTAAGAGCCCTGTTTCGCAAATTAGGTTAAATTTTCATTGCGTGAATAAATTGCGGTAATAAATTTTGAAAGCTTGAACATATTTATTTTCATACAATAGATTTATAAAAAAATTAATGACTATATGCGAGATAATTATTTTCCCAATATGATTCATATGCATCCTTTCGTAAATAACAAGTATGCATCATGTGCGATAAAAAGATTCCGCGACTTTTGTGAAAGATTTGTGATAAATCTGAGAACAGTAATTGCATCCTCAGTGATAATCGGTTGAAGTTTCGCCCGGTAAATGCCGAGCCGCATAGCTAATACGGCGCAACTCGCTACATTCTGGCAAGTCATATTTATGACTGCAAGTAATTTCCACGAACTGCAATTATAACTCCCAAGTTTGAACGTTGAAATATGTGGTCTTATAAAGTACCATGGCCATATTGGAAATATAATAGAATTAGTAACATCGCGCAAGCTCGTATCGCGCGATCATAATGTGCAGAGAGAAATTAAAAGTACTCCGAACACGCCGTTCGTGAACTGCGATGGCGGAATGAGCCCGCTGACGTGTTAGGTATTTTAGCGGATTTGCAAGGGATTATAAAGTAATATCAATGTAAAAACTGACACAAGAATGATTTATATTTTATGCGATTAAAATTGAACGAAAACTCGCTGCAGTATCTTATTACACTAATTGGAGAAGTTTCACCACGAAGCAACAAGTCGAGAGAGCACTTACGAATAAATAAACTGATAAATTGCTTTAATTATTTTCCTTACAAGTGATTTTTCATCTCTCGATATACTCGATATACTTTTACAATCGGTCCTGAGAAAGAGAAGGAAAGTCTTTCGTAACTTCATCTTCGCGTAAATTGATGCGAAATGCAACATGCGAGGAAGTTACTCGCGCATAATGAGTAGTAACGAAGCTAAAGGGAAAGTACAACACTCGCGAATGTTGTCAGTAATATTTTACAATATGCGGAGAATATTTTTTATTTCCGTTTTCCGTAACCGTGCGACATCCTACCTTTCAAAGCCTTTTTATCATCTGAAAGGTATCTAGTTAGCTCGTTGCATCGTTGCACAAACATTCTGTTTGAAAAAAAGAAAGAAACTGCCTGAAAGCTCGGAGAAAAAGAAGAACGAATTCGCTCGAGAGTAAAGTTAGTTGATGGTAAAACGAACTCGTTTACGGAATTATAGGTAGCCAGTTCTTTATAGGCGCGGAAAAAGAAGTAGATGAAGGTAAACGAATAAAGTGCAAGAATTATAGATCGAACGATGAATGGCGTTTACTGTACGTTTTACGGAAAAGATGATTCCTGCCTGTTGGTACAGTTTTGTTTTAATTCATTTTGTAGATATTAAAATATAAATTAGATATCATGCGATTAAATTTTATTTAAATGATAAATTTATAATATCGCGTGTTACGCACGCTTCATACTAAAAAAATTCATTAATTCAATGCATTTACTTCGAGACAAATAGTGGTCTATTTTAATTAAACTAGTTGATTCTTGATTATTAATTCTCTGCGCAGAGAATTTCTTCGAGGATTTTTTAATAAAGACCATTACTTTAAGAGATCTCGATCTCCATCGTAAAATTTCTAGACGCAAAAAGATTTGCAAATGGTAAATAATTTCCTTTGAACATTCAATGAATTAAAAAAAATACATTATTATTCTAATTTGTATAAAAGGTCATTATTGTGCTATTTTCCAAACAAATAATTTGTGACAGAATGGGAAGTATATGGAATATACTTGTCGAGAAATAGAAAAGTCGCGCCAATTTTATTTGCCGAAGTAATCCGCGTAAGTTTAAAATTGCTTTCTGCCGTTCTTCGCTTCTTATCGCATCATACCTGCATTCTATCAAACCGAATCTCCTCCGTCTCTGCTTCCCTACTCCCAGAGCTGCCTAATCTCCGATTTATCCCGACGTAGGAGTAACAGATTTGCTATGCCTGGCAATAACGTTGTCGATGCCGGTGATTCCGAAGAAAGGAGTCCAAATCGAATTTTTCCCAGAAACCGGATATATAACGGTAAAAGCGGTGTGAGGACGTCTTTCCGGGCTCAAGTCTCGGGTTTCTCTGCGGAAGTCTAAGGAGTGGCTTTCGACGAAGGGATAAAACTTTCGCGACGTCGATTCCAAGGAACCGACGAGACTCCTCAAGACAGGCTCGTTAAACCCGGATCAGTCCTCCGGTCTTGCTCCGCATGCATCCTCCTTTCCCTCACTCAAGTTTGTCCGGTCTTTTATTAATGCGAAATCACTGAGTTTCCGCTTTAGACTTTTCACCCCCATTTCCGGTGCCCTTTCGCTAGCTGCCAGAGAAGTTCAGAGTGTGTGACGAACATCTCGAAATTGTGAAACGTAGCAAATATTCAGATCAATAAGTTATTACATCCCGATAGATTATTTCCGCAGTGCAGATACAGTCTAAAAGGAGTAAACGTATAAAAACGTGCTTACGTGTCACATTAACAAAATTAATAATCGAGATGCTAATGTGACTGACATGCTAATGCATCAATGTAAAGTCAAAATTAACTTTTATCACGACATTTACTTCGTTACTGTACCCAAAGAAAATCCGACAAAATTCATTATATCAAATGACGTGTTGACACAATCCGGTCCATTGGAGATATTTCAAACACATATTCTCTCTCTTAACGAAAATGAGCGGGATGTCGAGGTCAACAATGCACAGACAATCACGAATGAATCAGAGAGCAGCGACCGGATTTCGGTTAATTAAGCTCAATGGCATCAAGCGGTACCAATAATCGGATAAAACTAGAGTACCGAAGCGCGTCGATCATTTTAAAGCTAGTTTTTCGCGCAGAGAGAGAGAGAAAGAGAGAGAGATTTGTCATCTGCGTAAAAAAAACTACCTAATTCGGGGAACGGCGAGCGGGCAGCTGCGATTTAATCGGGTACGGTTACCGGAAGCGCGCCGGGGAGACACTGGAAAATGTAGCGGAACGAGGTTGACGGCGGCTTGGTAAAATGTAAAAATAGAGTTGCGTGACTTTAACGAGCCACCAAGAATACATGACAACGCGAACGCGTTACGAGCGCAAACTCGAATGTCATGTATCGGATATGGCTGATGTATTTATTTATTCGTACATTAACACACCTCTCACACTCCTCCTTCAAAACAATGTAATTACGTCATTTCAAGCATCATAGACTCGATCTCTCGAGACGCGACGAAGCGATCCTCTCCAAAATTTTTTAATCTGTGCTATTTGAATCAAAGAAGTTGTTTTCGTTCGAGAACGACCTGTGAAGTACGAAGATTAAATGCAACAACTTATTTTCTATTGTATAATATATCATCGTAACAAATATAACTGGCCTGTAAAATAGCTGTCCAGTAGAGATAAAAATATTTACGTTATTATGACATTCAACAAAGAAGAATGTGCACATGCATATGAACCGCAGGTTATTTCCTTTCGAGGCGAGGTCCACGTGTTTATTCTCTCTTGCAACGAAAAACATCGACCTTCCTGGTTGATAAATTGAAAACATACAGAGTACATACGTTATGAAACGTAATTCCGACGTGCAGCGAAGAATAATTGGCACGCGCTGACGCAGTTCGCGTCGGTTTCACAGGGAGGAAACACAGACAGGGAGAACACAGAGGGGGATATAGGTTTGCACGTTTTGCTTCACGTCTATTTTCGTCCGGCATGCTCGCGTAACCACCCGTTTTAATCGCGCGGCCATTAATAGACTCCGCGTACATACGTATGTACGTACACCACAAGTGCTCCGAGCCGATCAGCTGAGCCTGATTTTACCTTACGAAAGACCGCGGCCACGTTTTCGAACGTCACCGCCCAGCCAGTTTTCACTATCGACCTCAACGCAAAAAAAAATATTAAAACTCATACCATACAGTTAATCGGTATTCGTTTAAACGTCAATCTCGATATTATAAGCAGAAGCATCAAAAATAAAAAAATAAAAGAATACTTGTATTTTAAAAGATACTTCTTCACAATTTAAACTCTTTTCCGGTTATGTGATAAATTACTCGTCTCTTTGCGCGTATCTGCTCTCTTTCATTAAATTAGAATATTATATATGCACTATAAAAATACAGAAATTAAGAAACGCAGTAAAAGTAACTACACAGTAATATTTAGAAATGGTGCTTATTTTGAATTTTCTTATTATTTAATGCCGACCATCATCTAATATTTTTTCTCATAGTGTACTCTCTCCAGAAGGAGGTTTGATGCAGCGAGAGGCGCTCGTCCGCGATGCCATAATCGAATCAATGCTTAGATAGAAGAGGGAAGCGACGCTAAGTTAGATTGGCGGAGTTACGCGCATCGAATTTGAATTGCTGCCGCGAGTCGGTAAATTTGATCGAGACGATCGATCGGCCGCGCGACTCTTGTCGGGCAATGCGATGAGTGTTACTTTGAGAGCTCCCGCGCTGTATAACAGATTTACAATTATCGAAGAGGAATCCATTAGCGTAGCCGTAGAGCGTAGTTATCAGTCTGTCACGGAATTACTTTCGGATTAGACTGACGCGCGCGGAATTACACGAGGCTTCGTAATCCCGTGGCGTATTCGGACTATCTAGGCATTAGATAGATAGTCCGATTCTATTGGCTCTTTAATTAAGTTTATACGCGCAAGGAAAACTACATCGCCGCGAAGAGATGATGCTGAACTAAGCAATGTAAAAGGGAAAGCTATTCCCTTTTATCTCTATCTCTAGTTTTTATAAAACTAATGTATGCCTTTTAATTTTGCAAAATAATTGTACGTTTTAACGATAAATTATTCTCTTTATTTTTAATTCTTCGCACATGCCGACAAACTGTAATGTACGTAAATAGCGCTACGTGTAGCACAATATTCCACGGCATTATTTACAAGACACTTGTGAAGTTCGTAAGACCCAAGGCAGAGGATATGAAAAAGGAGCATGAATCAACGGTGACTTTAACGGCGCGGGTCCCGCTCCATCGGAGCAACATAGCAGCCCGGGATCCATAAGGAGACGAGCAGAATTCGGTATTAGCCGCGCGGCAGCACGCTTTTTGTGTCGGGGCTAATGGCGTCTGGCGTACATAAGCCGTAACCATCGATGAGAATAATCTCGTCTGAACCACCCCATCGTTCCCTTTTCCCGTCCACAAACCATGCACGTCAAGCAGGAGGGAAAGAAGCGCCCTGCAGAAAATCTGAGATTAGTCGGAGGCTAAAATGAGAAACGCACGTTTCTCACACGGGAGGAACAGATGAATCGGTGCCATTATCGTATTCCCGATCCCGATAAAGGGTACAATAAAAGTCTCTATAACGCTTCTCTTTACATGGTATATATCGTGGTATTATTTCCTCGTTCCAAATAAAGTTTTACAGCGAGTTAATAACGAGAGGATCAAGAGTGCATAATTAAAAAACATATAGAGAGAAAAATACATCGAGTAACAAAGGGGAAAAAATAGAAAAAAACATCCTTTGTCGACGATCAAATTTTTCATGAATACATTAGGTAAATATCGCGGCTATAGTTTCTCGCGTCGATTACAAAAGAATAATTGCACGGCGAGGTATAAATTTGTCGCAATCGCTGATGATAAAAAATTAATGAAAGATTACTCGCAATTCGTTTTTCTAGCAACTTTGCTTTTACTTGTGTTTGCTGTATCACTTTATTTATTCTCTTTTTGGATATTATATGGGAATTGGTTGAAATAAAAGAGAGCGGCGCATAACGCTTTCGAATAGTTTTACAACATTTCGATCGAGCCAATTTATCTTCTATATGCGGTCAACGTGCAAAACCACTGGCGGCAGAATTCTGCTACCGCGCGACGCGAGTCGACAGGGTTAATCAACTTTTCCCCAACACTATTAACGGAACGGTGTTACTGCCGCGATAACGGGCGATAATCCGTCTGTACATTAGCTTCGTTAACGGCAACGATAGCTCCGTCTACCGGTTCCCAATCGTCGATCAATCGGCGCTCAAAAATAAACGGTCCGTCGCGCGCACATCGATAACGTCAATTACAATGACAGCAAACTGGATGTGCAGCCTGTCATCGTAGATTTCCTGCGTTTAACGAACGATGGCGTATTAATGCTATCCTTCCTTCCCCCCCTCTATCTCTATCTCACTATTTCTGTCTCTCTGTCTCTTTGTTTCTCTCTTCATCATCTCTTTATCGCGAATAAAAATTTAACCGACCGTAATTCGTACAAAACGACAGTCCGCGTCCGTGGAACAAACGCGGCCGAACCTGATCGCGTTCCAATGTTGTGGTCCTAAAAGCGAACGAACTGTGTAACACGCGTTCGAGATTATGCGCATTCAGAACGAAGATTAAACTGAACCCATCAGGAAAAAGAGTGCGATAAAACATTACATCGCTTGCTGTGCCAGCTTATGGTTAGGTACTTGTCCATGCCACAGCTTTCATTCTCATCATCCGTTCAACGATCTACAGTTAGGTATTTTTATTTGGCATACGGAAATTTTTCCCCATTTGCGATATCCAAGTTTTGTTTCTCATTTTGATTGACTCATTTAAAATAAGGCAAAATACAAAACAAGGAAGATCACAGACTAACGTGGAATATACTCCATTATGTCATTTTTAATAACGCTAGTTGAAAATATGCGCGAATGTCATTTGAAATGTAACCATTTCTCCTTGTCGTAAACAAAGCAATGATGATCATCCTTGCAGTGATTTTATAAGTGTTTACTCGGTGCAAACAAAGAAGTATTTTCTCGAGTATAATTAGAGAAATTGTAGTCGAAGTAACGGTAAAGAAGACAAACGACGAGTCGCCAGAGTTCTCAGAGTCAGTGCGAACGAAATACGCCGGTCTCATTTCTTCAATATTTGCGATGCCGCTGTTCCTCTCTTCCGGGAATGTAGTAGTAAGCAACGTGTCAGTATATGTCTCCTGTCAGTTCATTTTAATCTCGCAGTCGCACCTGTGTCCGGCTATTAAATGTTATTTATACATACAAGAATGGTTAGAAAAAAGAAATCCGGTACTTGTGCACACATTAATCTCCTGAATGCAAAACACTATAAATTCGCGTCTAGAAATGTGACTAATTGGTCAAATGAATCGTTCTAATTACAGGATACGATATAGTATGATAAATAACTTCGGTTTTTACTAACAAAATATCATCGCGCTAATTTAAATAAAGAATCATACAATATTGTAATCTGTTTTATTTCATTCTTTTTTACGCTGATATGAGCACATAAATATCGCAATGCGAAAAATATGCCATTGATTTTTGCCGCAGACAATTTTACTAAAAAAAAAAATTTATTTTATTTAGCGCTACCCGAAACTGTACAAAGTATGAAATTATGTCATAAAAAAAACATGAAATATTACATAAAATAAAAAGATATAAAAATTCAATAGTTAAAAAAATAGTTTAACAAAAAGGGCAATTAATAAACTTTTATAAGTATCGATATATTTTCGATATGACACGTTTACTACTTTGTAAAAAATATCTCCCGCAAAAAAATTTATATATATTTTATCTTAGATGCTGAATGATATGGATCCGTATTAAAATGATGTTCCATATCGAACAATTCATGAGCGATCAAATTCGATGGCTAACGTGCATGCATATGTATTAACGCATTAACGCTAACGAAACAGCACCGGCATAATTTACTCTCATTAGAAAACGGCCGGGGGAGTATTATCTCATAAAGGGGCCCGCGTGAACGCAGGATACAAACCACCGGGCACAACGCGACTGAATCTTAATTAGAAAATTCATTTTGGGCGTCGACGGGGCCTCCAGGGGCACTGGAATTTCAGGAATCCTTGTTACACACCACCGCGACACCGACCCTCGTCGTCGCCGCCTCCGCCGCCGCCGCCGCCGCGCCGTCGCCGTCGTCGTCGTCGCAGTCGCCATCGTCGTTTCACTTCCGTCGTTTTTCCTCCAACGTTCTCGCGCATTCGCTCCTCGCGGGACGGTCTGCTTAATATTAAACTTGCACGACGTAACGTAAGAACGTCGGGCGCGCCTCTGCTGCGGTCAGTGACGAGCGCGACTAATTACTCTCGTATTTCATTCTCCCTCGTAACTCCCTCGTTAACTTTCTGCGGGCCAGCAGATCGGACAGAAGTGCCCGATCGAATTTTCCGCGAGTTTGGCCCACCACGAGCGGTTAAATTTTCGCAGCTATATCAGACGCATTAATTAGCGCGTAATTAAAACCTTGTAATTGGATCTACGTTGTAATTAATAACTCGTAATTGATGCTGGTTGTAATTAATGCCTCGTTGTTGGAATATTTCTTCACGCCATTCCTCGTTTATTCCCCTCTCTTTCGCTTTCTATCTCACTCTCTCCCCCCTTTAATCCTTTCTTTCTCCCCCTCCCCAATACTTTCGACTTCCTCCTTTCGTTCTCTTTAAGCAATTCTCCGTGATTCTGCTCGCCCGTGAATTCAAGAGGACTCGAATCCTCCGATTCGATCTCCGTCGCTTTCTCGGGCGCGCAAACAACTGCGTATGTCCTCCTCAACTGTTCTCGCCTCTTTCGTGACTCTCATTTATCTTCCGGTGCACTTTAAGCACGCGTAATTAATGGATAGCCGGGCCAAATAAGTTCACGCCGCGGGAGGAGCGTTAAGGAGCGAGAAGCGAGGCCATGAGATTTCCGCAATGATAGCATGCAACCGGTTCGTTTTAATTAGGCTGTTAATCGCTACACACGCGGACGGATGATTGATTTTGGCGGAAATGCGCTCCGTTGCGCGTCGTTAATTAACGCTCGACGAACGAACAACGAATACGACGAGAATCCATGACCTGATTGAGTCTTGTGCATCTTGTAATCGCGCTTGCAAGAACATCTTCGATATCATAATACACTGCGGTTATTTTCGAGAATGATTCGAAAGTGCAGTAAAACATAAATAATGTAAAAGTATACATATATTTTACATGTATGTTTAAAAATTGCATTAATTCTATGTTACGTCAGCTAGTAATTACCATCATTAAAATCATTAAAATAATTTAAAGTCTATTATACGTGAAAAATTTATTCGCTTTACGAGGCACCGTTTAGAAAACGTTTATTACGAGAAAAATTTGATAAAACTCGCATGGTTACGCGACCCTTTCGACAAATAAAGTGTAATTATATTTAATTTTTTCTATGTATAGTTCGTATATACCCGCATTGAGACGAGTCTTTCTGGAGCTGAATTCTTGGAAACGCAATACATTGGACACGGTTCTCGTCGAAAAGAAAAAGCAGTAAAATAATTAAATCTTTTGTTTTATAACTATATTAACACATTATTTGCACGGTTAATCAAAATAAATTAATCGCTAAAAGTTCTATTATAGCTTTACATTCCGTTTCATCCTGTCCTTTTTCATAGTTTGATTTTCGAAAACGAGCGAAACAACGCAGATCGATCTGGGTGGTACTTTCATCGTCCTTCTCAGAATATAGATTGGTATCCCATGGCATTAAGTATCCTTTGCCGACAGACAAGACGGCGAAACGACTACTCGCGTGATCGCCGACATCTCAAATACAGCCTTGTGATTGCCTTTTATTTAACTCGGTAGCCAAGCGATATCGGTCCTTAATATAAATGTTAAACATGTTATTAGCTAAGTAGGTATATACTCAGGTATAAGCATCGAGGCTCAGAGCCCCGTAATCTCAATCCACTTTCCATGGAACGAGGCATCATCGATCGATCGGTCTCTAGCTACCTGGCGTACGTACGTACTACGTCTTACATTTTTGACGTGAGATGCTCAGTCAGGCTTGTCGGCAGCAGCGCGGCGGCATTCTATCCACTTGAACGATCATGAGAACCAATGCACAGCCGGATGCGCCGCCGAGACAAGATCGCAACCGTTAACAAACGGCGTTTGCGACCGCCGACAAAGCGGCTCTTGGATATCGAGAGCGAAAGATATTTCGCGTGTTGCAAACGTGGGTTGAAATTGCTCTAGAGGTTTACCTCACTTAAAATCGGATTAAGCAATTTCCTTGCGATCGAAAAATTCAAATGTATATTGTACAAATTACAAATTTATCCCGTTCTCTTGCATCGCGAATACTCCAATTCTTTAGAAATGAAAAATTTGGATGAACATACGCTATGCGAAAGACAATATCAATATCGCGCTACCGATACCGACGGAGATTGACGAAGTTCACGCGTACAAGGGTATATATTGAAGTCTCGCCGGGAAACTTTCAGTATCTTCGAATCCCTCGACGAGAAAAGTTGGTCTACGCGAAATCGATGTTCTACCTTGACCATCTCCATCGACATAGTCGATAGAACGATATCGGATAAATAATGTATAAAGCATCGGATTTGAATACACTGAGTTTCCAGGGGATCTTGTTAACACGAATGACAAGATATAACTGAATCAGGTAAGATGTATTTTTGTATTAAAAATTCTTGCCTCTTCAAAAATTAACATTCATATAATATTTTTAATATATTGAGCAATATTAAAATTTTAAATGTTGTAAATTTAAAATTCATATTTGTATCCTGACATTAATAAAGTATCCTAGTTGCAATAAAGATTTAAAATGTTTATATCATTTATTTCGATGACAGTTTTATTATTATTCTATTGAAGTCTTACGAAATATGGCATCTTCACTCTTGCAATATAAAACCGTCGGATATATAGGTGAGGATCTGCGAGCATTTTACATTACATTTGCGTTATAAATACTCGAATTACCATTCCCGGGCTAAAAAAGATCCAATACATCACACATGCGCGCCAAGGCCGAAATAAATGGCATAAATATTGCAATCGTATTCGCGAGCCGAGAACGTATGCGCTATATTTGCATTCGCTGTTTATGGCGAGTAAAGTGCACCGAGATTACGAAAGATTCGCCGAGCACGGAGTCTCCTATTGTCGATATCAGAGAGAGAGAGAGAGAGAGAGAGAGAGAGAGAGAAAGTTTCTGTGTTTACGTTCAGCGAGACCAAGTAATACGCCGAGTTTTCACCTGCTGTAGTTCGTCCTTCGATATCCTTAAAATCGCTCGCCGGTAGAGTGACGTCACGTCGAGGTGGCCGCTGCGGTAGAACCGGTTGCTGGTCGAACGAAAACCGCTAGCCGCGACCTCGACTCCGCGACGAAACACGTCGCAACCTTACGAGAACCTCTCGCGCTGCACGTGCGGAATCGAAGGCACGTTCAGTTCCTCACGTGCGCTGCGCATCGGATATTAATCATCGGCGATGTCGTAGGATCGTATAATCGTCTTCGTCTTTTCATATCGGTTTCGTCTTTTCGTGTGTACGCGATTGAATATTCTTAGCTACAAAGGCAAACAATAAACAATAATCGAACTAACAACCTGTGATTCGAAATACCGCGAGAAAGTCACGTCCTTTTGCTATATTTCAAAATAATGAATAAATTTTAAAATTGTGTAGAACGTGTGTGTAGAAATTCAGACGTTTTAAATTTTATTCAGTAAAACTTCAATTAAAATGTAATTATAGTTATATTTGGCGAAATATTAAAAATTAGGAATTAAATTTTAAAATAAAAATTATTTAAAAATTTTGTAATTTAAAATACGAGATTGCTGCTGCAAAATAGTTATTAGATATAATATTCGTAGCATCGTTTGAGTTAAATTTTTGCACCAATTATATTTTTTACGAGAAAATTATATCCCTTCTGTAGTATCCCTTGCGAAATTTATTTTTTTTCTCCTCTCCCTTCTCCCCCTCTCTTTCTATCTTTCTCTTCAATTCTTGCCCTTTTCTTCCTTCATTGAGAGTGCTGTAACTAAAAAGTGAAGCTAACATGGACCATCTGGCGAACACGAAATAATACTAGCGGCTGAAAGTTCTTTAACAGCTAAGTTCAAGTCCGCGAAATTTTTCTTCCCGAGAGCCAAGAATTATGCGCTTGGCTCG
>NW_012026784.1:4435400-4492216 GCF_000956235.1 Wasmannia auropunctata
TCTCTCCTTCCGTCGCGTGTCAGATGGAATTACTCGGATACTTCATTACGCGTCAATGAAGAACATAATAACCAAAATTGTGAATTAATCTCCATTTATGCTTGTCGCGGATAAAAGGGAATAGTATACCTATAATATGTAAAGAAACTTTATCAAGCAATGGTAATGCCCGTTACCGAAACATTGGCTATGACAGAAAGCAGCAGCATTGTTACTGTGCAGAAAGTTTCAGATTGTCACTTAACAGTACGGCTTGACCTATATAAACTCCGTTTTATCGGTCACGTATTTTACTGCAACTCGTCCACAAAATACAGTTTTTAGACGTAAAACGAGCGATATAATAAGAGCAGACAAGATAAATGGATACTGAGAAAGATATAACGCAAGAGAGGGAGATTAATAACAGAGAGTAGGGAGAGCACACAAAAACTAAATAATAAATTTTTTAAATATTTATACTGATTTGTATAGAAGCGAGTTCTGAATGCAGCAATACTCTAAGTGATTCGACTGCAGATAGAGAATTAATTCAATAATTTCGCGAGTAGCTACTGGAAAATTGATGGTGGCATGGCGCAAGTATTTCTCATTAAGCCACTATTAGCGAGCCGATGATGATAAGTAGAGATATCTATCCTTGACGCGGGACAAACGTGAATAGTCTTGACTGCGACACGCCATGGCTCGGATCAGATTAGAGGAGTGAACGCCGCACAGCAATAGGATAATGGAATGATGTAATGAGAAACCGGCTGTGCGAAGCTCGTGACGTCGGCGCGATATGCCCTCCCGTCTCCCCTTCACGGCCGCCAGAGGGGTACCGATGAAACGAGGTCAATTAGTAAAACAGAACCTACATGAAACTTGAAAGCCGTGGCGAAAATCACTGTCGGGAACTTGGCGCACATTACGCCGCCTCTTACGTTTTCGCAAAGAGCTATAAAAAGTGTTTTCAGAACTCCGTCCCGAAATTGACGAACTTTTTGAAAACTTTTACGAACGATGGAAAGACGAACAGTTTCCTTTATCGAATAAAAGTAAATATTTATCAACAGGAAATTATTAAATACTGATTCGCATTGCAAATACTGTAGCTTATTATCAAGAGTAACGATCAGGCGTTTAACACAAAAAATAATATCAAACGTTTAATATTGTTACAATAAATTGATGTTTTAGAATTGATGTGACTTTAGAAACTGAAAAATAATGCTTTGTAAATAATTATGCAGCGCATTCGTCCATTGCACCGTTGTATGTAGTATTTATGCTCCTCGTTTCATGGGCTATTCTAAGAATGTCAATTATATGGCACAGTATAATCCACTAATGTGGAATTAAATTATTTCAAAATATGTCATACCAGGAAACATCAAAATAAAATGAGTTTAAAAACAATATTACTAGCTACGTTTCCGGGAATATTTTACCAAGATAAAATATGAGATAAAAGAAGCGTTTGCTTCCCGATAAAATATTATTAAATCTATTCAGGAATAATTCCGAAATACAAATTAGAGAAAACGAAAAAAAAACAAAATTTTATAATAACTTTTGTTTAAACAGCTACGGACGGAGAAATAGAAAAACGATTCAGTATATATAGTACAATATTTTGTCGAGGAAAAGAAAAGATTCACACAAGCCGAAGGAATATTCTAACCGGTTGAAGGAGTTAAGCTAATCATGGAATCAAGTGCGCGCGGCTTTTCGCAAAAGTTTTCCCACGGCGATTATACTCTCTTTTTTCCCTCTTCCGCCTTCTCTCTCTCTCTCTCTCTCTCTCTCTCCCTATTTCCGCTCCGGTTAGCCGAAGTCGTCATATTTCTTCGTTCACTCGCCTCCACGACCTTTCGCAAAGTGAACTTTTGCTTCTTCGCAAACTGCTCCGCTGCCGGAAACTGAATCAAACTTGAACGGCGAGTACGCGCGAGCAATTCGAGTCGCGCGTAACGTCGTCGATTTTCCGGACGGCGTAGAACGGGAAAAATCGGCGACAACAGGTGTCACCTCAAATGCTACGGAAAATTCGCTGGCGAACAGCGGAGATGCGGCGTCCCGACGCTTGGTATTATCCGTATTCCCCTAGCCTAATGCGCCGTTACGACGACGACGACGGCGACGACAACGACGACGGAACGCACACGCGATGCATAATGCAGCAGACTTGGTCGCGTTTTCGAGTGGCGCGTGGCGCGTTCGCGTCACACGTCTACAGCTTAATGGCACGGCAGCCGTGCCGACGTTAACCTCGCGGCTACGGATGGCGTGTCCCACCCTATTATTATTCTCATACATTAGCGATCAACTCAATGGGATCTGTTCGATTACTCATGCATGTTTAATTGAACGGCTAATTATCGTTTGCAAATGATTATAATTACGTTTATCTGATTTTATCAAAGCTGAAGTTTAAAAAGATCGAGAAATAAATTTTTTTACTCGAAAATTGATAAACAAATCCAGTTCGCAAAAAGCGGCAATTCTTTGTGTGACTTATTATGCAATTAATATAAACAGGACCTTCAGTAACGAATTTTAGTTTTGTGCGCGACGAGCAACGATTGTCTCCCTTTTATGAAAACAAGAATACATCTTTTCATATTTTAATCATAATTTAGAAATGTCGTACTACTGCAAATAACGAATATTTATGAATATCTGTAAATTTCGGTGCGCGCATGTGGTACACAACTGAATGAGGTAGTAAAGTTCGTATGCCAGCTCTCGTGGGAATCTGGCACGGCATCTCTCGCGGGTTAAACACGGGTTGTATTTCATGGAGAACGTTGGAATATACTCATCGCTAATGCACCGCGCAGCTAAAGAAATTCGAAATTTTCGCCCACTCTGATAATCCACTTAACGACCTAACGATAAATCGTGAAAATAATAAATAAATTTCGATTTGCGAAATAAATTATTAGTTATGTATAAAATATTCCACTATTTTTGTATCCAATTTGATTGACCAGATTATTCTTATGATCAAAATCTAAAGTTTATACTTATATAAAAAATTGAAGCAATGTTTCCGGAACTGAATTACACTAACTGTGCGAGACACTATATTTTATACACGTATAACTTGTAAAATTTTACGACCAGGTAACTAAACAATTTGAGAGATAGAAAGAGAAAATGTAAAAGGTAAAACGCGCAAATTGTATAGGAAACAAGAAACTGTTTGAGAGAAAATGCAAAGTCCGATTGCGCAAAGGTTCCGTCGAGAGAACTTATATAGAAAAGTTAAAATGGAAAATTTAACGCTCGTGAAACGACTCGGACTCATGAAAGTCAAGTTGATGTTCGTATGCAAGTACCGTGACGAAAATGTAAGCGTTTCGCGAAAACAATCGTGAATAGTCGCGCTTGAATTACTCGACTTAATAATTAAGGAAATAAAACTTCTCTACAGATGATCTCATTTTCAGCGTAAGAGACACTCTTAGGCAAAGTAAGCAACCATAAATCTAAAATACGATATAATGATACACATTATTTAAAATACTCGTCAATTATGCGAAAACATTATATAATGCAATATTTCTTGGAAAATCACTTAAGTATTCTTACATAAAGCATGAATATTTTTATTCTTTAGTATAAAATGCCAAATCATAAAAATTTCATGTAGATAACTAAAATTAAATAATAGGGCTGTTCTATATGTGCCGTGCATATATATAACGTTTTTTGACTATATTAATTCTTGGGTTTTATCTTAAAATAAAAATGCATAAAACAAACTAATAAATTATATCTACTATGCAAAATACTCGAGAGCTTTAAAGCTGCATGCTTTTTCGGTATTTTTACATCCAGTATATTTGCAAGTGCTAACATTCGCTGCACTCGTAGCATCGATGATATTTTGATACTGCATACGTCAGAGCCAAAATAGGCCCGTCGATTTTATATCTATAAAATTTCATAACTTTGTTGAAAAACATATATCTTTTTTTATGCGTATAAGCTTATTTCAAGAAAAATAGAAATTCTCCGTTTAATTGTTATTTAATTAATACGGATAATTGGTACCGCATGTATAAATATAACATTGATGTGTTTCAGTCGTGATGACACGATTCATCATTCTCAAGCATTTACTGATAAATATCTTGGACTCCATAACTCCAATACGATGCAGAGAGCACAAGCCTTGACCCAATAATTCAAAGACAAGTGTCAATTTTAATTCAGCCTCCACACGTGCGTCTTTGTATATTTGTATTAAGGTCACTATACTCACGACTATCGGTAATTATTAAATGATATATTATTTAGTTTCTATCATTGTTTAATTCATGCACATTAAAGTCTTTAACCTCTCCACCCAAACTGGTTGACAAGAGCCAAAGATTTTTATTTCTGTTAATACGGATATAAGAGAAGAACAAAGAAATCAAGATTAGAAGATTAATATTCCCATTAGAATTTGAACCATGCAATACGCAAATTAATATGTTCAAGTTAAAAAATATGTATATACAATGTTTGTAACGTGCTAGAATTGCAAAAACTCTGCAGAATTAGGTTTTTACACAAGATTTCATTTTTATTTTTATACTTTAATTCGATACAAATTCATCTTTTGACATTCCATCGTTGGTACACGAACGATGAAACGGATTTTCTAGCACAAGCGGAGTAGAAAATCAAGTGCAACGCAATGAATTAGTATACCCTTTTGACAATGGCCGGGTCTATCCGGCTTTATCTCGTTCACGTTCGATGACTCGTTCTAGCGATATATTTTGTTAAGCCGCGCTAACGCGATTACTTTTTGGGTCGCGAGCGTAGCCATCAAACGTGGTCACTATCGACGATCTGCATTATTAACGTCGATACATCATAGCCGAGGTCCATAATCCAGATAATGATGGAAATCAATAAGTGGATGGTTAATGGCCTGAGGACAAAGCACGCACACAGTGCGGTAAAGCGAAAGCTGATAAACGGAAAATAACTTCCGCAAGAAAAACTATATACACGGTGGAGTAAAAAAACATAGCTTATTTCTCAAATTTGTCTCTTTCTATTCGCTGTTATGTATTTCAAGAACATATAATTTAGCTGCTGCTGAGAAATATGCGAAACCGGATAAATTAAGACGCGATTATCTCAAAGAAGCCAAGTTAATTTTATACTCTTACCGCGCATTTCATGTATCGCGCGACGTTAATCTCTAATTTATTCGCGAATCACATTCGCCGTAGAGATTTGGTGGTGCATTATCATTCGTGCTGAGACAAATCTGGCAGCTAAGTAAGTTTAGTCAAACTTAGTAGAGACTCGCACATAAATTAATACAGCAAAGTTAGTAATATCAAGGACCCGATTATTGCTAACTTTGATAGCGAATCGTATATAAAACAAATAATAAATCGCAATAAATTATAACAGGCTTGTAATAAATTCGAGAAATGGGAATGTTCTCGGTTTTTAAAATAAAGAGAACGTTTTCAATTAAATCTTTCTTAATATTTCCTTTTCAATATTGAAATAAATATTTAATATTAAACTCAAAGAAAAGCAGGTGTGTGTATATGAGATCGCGATATTGAAATATTCCATACAAAAACAATATGATCATTCATGTAACCGTATAATAAAAAGAATAATAGGTTTCAGCCGCATTGCGGACAACTCGTGTACATCGTATTCGATGGCGGTAACAAGCGTTTACAAGTCCATCACAACTGACCGCGACGTTGCGGAAATGGAAGAGAGTACGTCTCTGAAATTGCATTTATCGTGTATATGAAGCGAATCTCTAGCGAAGCCCCATAACGTACGATCGCGCAAAACGCGTATGTTTGTCAGGTGTATAAATCTAGACGTGTGTCCGTACCTTTATGTACATATAGGGGTGTGCGTGTGTGCACAACCGTCTGCGAAATGGTAATGCGAGAAGAGAACTTTGCGGAGTTGTATCCACGAAGGGTTGCCACCGCGTCGGTATAACACACATTCTCGCCATTTCTAGCGGAAGATATCGCATGTCGCAACGTCGACTAATGCTCCCGTTGTTTCTCCGGTTACCGGCAGACGCACAAAAATTAATCCGGCACAGCTCTGACGCTTGCGCGATCGCCGCGTAATTTGCGGATCGATCGCCGTCGAGCGCGTTCGATCGCCGGAGAAATTTACGGGGGCTCGTTATTCGCTTTGTTACTCGCCCGGAAATGAATTCGCTAGGACTGACCGAAGCGCGGCAATTATCGCGATTTATGTTGCGGATTAAACAGGACACGCGCGCGCGTATATTTACTTTATCAATTTGATTCGGTCTTTGGAGAGGGTTGTTTGCGCACCGGGGGTTACTGGATATTCGATTTTAAATGAGCCGTCGGCTATTCCAAGTGACGAAAATAATTGATCGGTTATCTATCCGCTGCATTATAATTATGCCAGGCTTTACGTAACGAAAGGTTCATATCATCATAATGGTACATATAATCATGATATCTGAATAATTTCCGATGTCTATATTACACTTCATATAATTACAGGTTTGCAAGAAGATACCAATGGCAACTTGTTACGCATGTAATTACTACTACTAGTGTAAAGCTGTCAGAGAAGGTAATTCGATTAACTGAATCAACGTGTTGTCGCTCGTCATAGTTAATCGGTAAAGATGCTTCGCTCTTGTTACTTTCCATTTTGTAAATTAAATTTTTTTGTAAATTAGATTTTATTTGTGTTGCATACTCGATAAATCGGCATCGATTTATTTTCTACATCGCCATCAATTGAAAGAAGTAATTTCCACAAACGGTTAAAACGCACCGAAGCAAGAAAATTGCGCGCGCGCGGTTTAGTTGACATCACAACTCGATAATTGAATTATATCCGATATATTTGATATCGGCGATGAGAACAAGCCTTCCTCAAACTCTTATCAAATTAATATGCGCAAATAAACAAGATTAAAATCGAATCGTTGCTACAAAAATATAGGTAGCTTTTATCGTACCGATCTACAGCTACCAAATTTTGCCGTATCATGCTGACATTCATACGCAAACGATAAATCACTCGAGCTTTTCAAAACCTGCCGGATAAGAATTCGCAATATTTTTCTAACGTCACATCTGTGATTAGATTACATGATAAAATATGCGATTACTGGTATTAATCAGCTCAAAAATTCCTACGTAACTCTCTAAACAATTTTGCCGATCTCTTTAATAATTCAGTAACTGTAAATCGAGTTTTAAAAGGCAAGATATTACATGTCTTCAAAAATGATCAATGAAGACAAGGAAGGGGCCGCGTGATTGAATCCTGCTTCAAATATGTCTCCGGGTCAGTGACACACCTCGTACGTTCATCGCGGGTAATTATATCGTATACGTATTCCAAATCGCGATATTCGAAATTCGCGAAGGAGTAACATCAGCACGTGCGCGCGCGCGGCATCGGCGTCGTAGTCGCGACGCCGATATATTCCGTTTCCGGCGCCAACGCGGTCAGCATCCGCGGCCGTAACAGCGACGCTGGATACTGGATAGATACTGGGCTGCCATCGACATTCCTTCGCCTCGCTTCCGCGATATTCAATAC
Organism: Wasmannia auropunctata; assembly: GCF_000956235.1. NCBI lineage: Eukaryota > Metazoa > Arthropoda > Insecta > Hymenoptera > Formicidae > Wasmannia > Wasmannia auropunctata. The sequence goes on from NW_012026784.1 coordinate 4,442,976, forward strand.
GCGTTCCATTCGCCTGACCTCGAAATCCTACCGTTCCGCCTCTCTCCCTCGTAGTATCTCTATTCGCGCGAGAGAACTGGCGACGTCGTCGTTTTCTCGCCTGCTCCCACGCCAACAAAAGGTCGATCGAATGGTGAACGCGCGCGGAGCGAAATAGCGGGAACTGTCGAGAGTCGCCCGATAGAAAAGCAAGAAAGAGACAGACATACTCCGGCGACCAGCTGTCCGACAAGTTTCAAATCGTGCTTTCGCGCAAAATGCGTGAAAGCATTTGTCATGTTTCTCCCGGTCTATTAAATGTTTATAATAGCGTAGTATTTGGTACATTCTCTGTAGAGCAAGCTGAAACCCCAAACGTGACATGACATTACAAAGATGAAAGGTGTGTACAATAAACACGTATTTAACTTGATGAGTTCGATAATATGAACCAACAACATCAAGTGACATAATCGAATGAGTTTCGTAAAGTTAAATATTTATCGACCATAGATGAAAATATTATATTGAATAATCGATAAATTTAATTAAAGGGAGAATAACAATGAGACAGAGAATAATCAATTTTAATTCAATTATTTCTGCAGTATAGTAGATAATACTGAACTGCTTTATTAAATGCTCAGGATATTTTCGCATTTCTTATTTTAAATGGTACATCTTGATTTTCCCATTTTTATCAAAGATCCAACACGCTCCTTCTTTTGGAGCTCTCGGAAGACCTGCATTTCACCTCTATTCACTAAGCGACACGTAACACGGCCACGCTGTCACACGTAATTGTACCGTCGCGAGATTACGTGTGTGTGTGTGTGTGTGTGCCAGGGGTTTCAATGGGAGCGACATCGAGAGAATTGACCGAGCGGATATCGGCGATAGCCGAAAAGTGCCGGGGCGGCGTGCACGAAACGTCGATAGCAGTGTGCCGACGAAGCGGCTTGAGCGGAGCGGAGAGCAGTGACGAGGAAACGGGCGAGAGGGATGCTGGAATCCTCGCGAGACACACACAAGACGGAGAGAGCGAACGGGCGCACGGCGCGGGCGGGGAAGCTTAAACTTTATCGCGACTCTCGAATCGGAGACGAGGTAGTTTGTTGCGCGCGTGAATTTACTGCCGAGATCCCGTTGACTGACTAGCATCAGTCGTGGGAGATGATATCTCCATTGTCGGACGCGTCTACCTCGATAGTACGGTACGAACGAGGGATCGTCAGATCCGCATCAGCAAGAGAGGGACTGTCGTAGCGCGAGACGGGTCGACCTTCTCCCTCGTTAAGCTTACTCTTCGATTTATCTCCGCGCTTGCTTTTTTTTTATCTTGTTTCATTTTGCTTTATTTCCTTGCCTTTCTCGGTACGCGTTGCGAATGCTCTTTAACGTCGCTCTTTCCCTAATCCTTTCGCCTGTACGTCGCGGTTTGTACGGATCGCGACGGTGCCGTAGCGCGTTTACTGTTAAATAAGTCGCTTTCGTGCATTTATCTTCGTACGACACGGTAGTGCGCCGTGACGTTTACTTAGCGCGATAAATCGATCGGTATTAACCTTTAACTCGACGAGCGAATGAGCGAGTAGCGAATGATACGTTAGTGAGCGACATGATACAAATAGCATCGTGATGCATTTTGTACGGAGGAGCGTCAAATGAATAATAAAACGAGTTATACATCGCGGTTATATAGTCCATAGACTCTCTTAAATATTAATAATAAAGGTTTGTTAATAAAATTACTTGTTCATATATCCTAATAATGATATCATACTTGATGGAAAGACACATTAGGTATTTATTCTATATTAAATCGTGCGACTTTCCATAGCCAAAAGCTAAACCCATCGCGGATGCTTGAGATCTCCTTCGCGTAGCGCTGAGAAATCACTAGCGATTGACAGGTCAAAGCTAGTCGATTAATGGCAATAGATACGGATAGGTAGAAAAAGCGGGCAAACCGGTGACAAAGATGACAAGTGGAGATGATCTCCACTGCCAGCTGAGATGCTATCGATTCGTCAGGGTATATAGAAGAGAAACCAATTCCCGCGCGAGAGATGGCAGGCGGTAGCGCCTATCTTTTCGGTCGTTAAGTCTATCTACCTTTTTTGCGCGTCTTCTCGATCATAGTCCTTTTCACTTTTGAGATCGCTCTTCCTGAATCGCGGGAACTTTCTTCTCTCGCATCTGCCACAGACTGTGTCGATAGAACTTCAAAGAATTCCAGAACTAACTGGATATCGTCAAATACATCACGTATTTGCGTAGTGCCGCTATGTGCGAGTGCTTAAACGATGAACCTAAAGGCATGGCAAGATCGAAGTGAATTGCATGCGAATTGGCTCCGAGATATAACAGCGTACTTTTAATCTCGTAAATAGAAAGTATAGCGTGCAAGCCAAGAAAAAAATATTGAAAAATCCATCGACGACGAAGTGATTTCTTCATGTTAATGACCAATGTCCAAGTGACATTCGAACAGGAATTTTAATTCAGATACGATTTTCCTGCCGGATAATATCACTTAAAGTGACTCACGACCATTCGCTTCGGCTGCACTCGTATTCTTATAGATCGTGGATGATGGATCGTTTCATCGTGGCTGACAGAATGGTGTCCGCGAGAGAATCAGGTGTCAAGGCTGAGGTTTATTTATGCGCCTAGAGACATTTGCCGGTGTCGCGAGAGATTCGCGCCTACCATCAGGTGGGTGTGCGCGTGTGTTTATGTACCTTGCGTAATGTGTATTCGCATATGCGTACGTTGTCGTACGCGTGTACGTCTCTACCCTTCGTTTCGCTACATATGCACACTAAGCTCTCGTATTAGTTATTCAGCGAACGGATCGTTGCGCTTTTACCGCAAACTTACATTACATTTCTTGACGACAATACATTCTCCGTGCGTTTATACGTCGAGGCGAGAATATATAAAACTTGTACACCTCGTGACTTTCTGCTCTTCTTTCGTCTAACAAACAAATTGATTCCGAAAGTTACAAAAAGCACTTATATTTATTATTTATGGAAACGGTTAATAATGCACTAGATCCGCTCGAAAACTCGAGATACTTATCCGAGCGTCCGTTTCACGCTCGTTCCTGCACGATATGCAGACGAAGCCAATTTGCATGTACGACAATACGGGCGCCGCGCGCATGGATACCCGTTCTCTTTGATGCCTTAACAATTGCGTTTTAATCGAAGTGCGCGAGTATGCCGGCGTTTTCTCGAATGCGCGCGCGCGCGCGTCATCCTCGAAAGCGACGCATGGATTACTCATCAACGAGCGCGATAATCAGGTCTTAAGCTCCCAGTATAATTAGTAGTTAAGCCTTTAGCGCCGTGGCATTAACAGAGTTGTGCATGCGCAAAATCCTTTCTCCGATCTAAATCTTGTTACGCTCCGGGAATATTCGTTAACAGATAATATTCTTCCAGCGTTTACGTGGATATTTCGGTGAGATTTGCGTGCATGTAAAATTTGTATTCGCGCACCTGTATCTGACTGCCACGTTTATGGCTAAACGTGGCAGTCGGATTCCGAATTGTATTTACCTAATATGGAATTTGTAGTCAATGTAAACACGCGATAGGAATGAAACAGCTACATTTAGAGCTGAATACGCGGTGTGAACGTACAAATAAATGCAGATGCTTCGTATCCTGTCATATTATGCGTGCTATCAATAAAAATACTAATAAAGGAATAACAAACAAACGTTTTATCGTCGCTTTGATCGTTTCCAACGTTTTATTCAAAACAGTAGAATATTTTAGGAAAAAGTGTGTTTCCACGACCTAATTATCACACCGCTGATTGTTAGTGTTTCATCTTTATGGAAATTAATCTTGAACCCGTCAGATTTTGTTCGCAATTATTAATCGCTAAATGAATTGTGCTTTAACACGGTTGAAAATTTTCGACCGAATATCGTAATTTTTATTTACATTCACGTACAAAATAATAACAATCTACTTTTTCCAAAATTGTTTTGCATAAATGTTTTAAATTGCAATCTCTTATTCGCATCGAAAAAGTGCATTCTAGGATTCGCTTCTAATATAAGCCACATTAAGTGGTGCATCTCGTTCATTTGTTGCCAGCTATCAATTAAGAATTTAATAAATGTCACGCCAGTCCGCAAGGAGTAATCAAATATTTTAATGAACCGGAAATGCCAACTTTCATTTCGCGCTGATCTCACTCGAGCGGAGGCAAAAGCGTAAATTAACTGAATACAAACGTAATGAGCGAGATATCGGAGTTGCGCGTTTATTTGCAACACTGCCACCGCTTGAAAGGATGCTTTATTTGACGTTAAAACTAAAATTCGAATAACATAAGTAAAATATATAAACATAATGTACGTGCATTTATTAAAGAACGTGATAAAATTTCAAATTGTAGTTTCAATTTAACGCTAGCAAATTAAATTGAAAAAGTTTTTATTTCCTCTTTTTTTTTTAAAGTTTTCTGTTTCGCAATATTGCAAGCAAGCAAAATGCTTGGCTAAAGAATTACATTTGTTAAAAAATATTATACGTGACCTTTTAATATTTCGTAAAAATATGCGCCAATACAGATATTGACATACCTTAGCAAACGACTTCACCAACCGACCCGCGAGTCACAAATAAATCTTAACTCGTGCCGCCGAAAGAGGTGAAAAGTAAGAGAAACGGCATCGCGTAATCGGCTTGCAGTAGTCGCGTTTCGTCCGCATTCCACGATTGCGATGGCATAACGGCGAGTTTCCTTGCGCGGCGGCGCGAGCGTTCGTCGAGGGAGCACGACAGAGAGATCACAGAGACCCGTGTGTCGTGCGGAGCATGCCTGAAGAGCCGCCGACATTTCACTTTCGTTTCCTTTCTATCCGCGATCGACAAAGCGATTCTAATGGCGTGCGACGCACGCGGCACTTGATTAAGACTGCAGGTGTTAACAGTGGCGGAGAATGTGCTCGTCGAACAAATCCTAAATGGGATCCCACCGCAAGCCCGACACATTCGTCTGCGTGCGATCAATCGATCGACACGAGAATCGTAATACATTATGGAGCGAGTATACGTGATATGCAAATTTCGATAAACAAACGTGAAAAGCATGATGCGATAGATGTTAACATATAATATACGCAAACTTGACGAACTGTCCCAAATCTACACAATTTGTAAACAAGAGCTAATTGAGCCATGTGTGACATACGATCATATGTTGACCGTAATATTATAAGGGATGGAAAAGTTATTAAAATTGGCTTGGTTTAATCGCTATTTGTTCTTCAACATAATTTACAAAAATCATCAATTCTGTATTTGCACTATAAATGATTATAGTTTTGTAAATGATATAGTTTTTGTCTAAATACATATCCAAATGCGTAGTCGTATTTAATGTGGTATATATTTAGCCAATAACAAAGTTAATTATCCATAATAAGTTGAGCGCGCGAAAGCTGTTTTTCCGTACAAACGTATTGAAAGTACCTTATACATAACATCTAACCCCGAAATATGATGAATTTCAATAAAAGCAAACATAAACTGCAGCGTTGAAAAGACTTATGATAAATTTGCATTTGACATTTATTACATCGCGCTTCTCTGTCAGACTTTGGTAAGAACGTAACGTAAAGGCTGAAGAATTTCTCTGGGAGGATATATTATATTAAATTACATCTACCTCTCACTGTCGGACTACACCGGTATTATGCAATAAATGTCAGTGATGTAAACCTAGTATTGCATTACTTTCGAAACAAACGACTCATGCAATCTCGCGGGCTCAACTGCGGCTATAGTTTGACAGAGCATGGCGGAAACCGGGAATTATGAGAATGATTCGAGCTTGGTCGGACGATTTTATTACGCCGCGAGTATTGTTATTTTGTCGGAAAATCGGTAACACGCGTCAACGGAATGTATATGTATATAGACAGAGTTTATTTTAAATTGATTGTATGCCCACTAATTATACAGTGTTAGTCTTTGTAAAAAAACTGATAATGAGTCGAAAAATATCGAACGATTATTTTCTATGCTCAATGAAGCGATCCCTATTGCAGTAATTACTGGTTCATTGAGCATTGTAGAGAAAAATGGTTTAGGACTTTTCGAATCAATTTTTTTACAAAGAATAATGCTATATAATTAGTGAGCGCTATTTAAGACACATTCTGTGTGTTGTAATTGTTGCATATATATTATTCAACTGCGCTGCGTCTAGCTTGAATAACAAATAACAAAAATTGGTGACTATTCTTTCCGTACTGCGCTGCATCTCGACATCGCGAAAAACTTTCCGCATTTCCCACCAACAGTCTTTTATCTTCCGCCGGGCGCTCGCAATAAAACCAACGCTCTACGATTCGACGGTCATATATGCATAGTGCCCACTTATGGGCGTGTTCGCTCGCAAAGTTTCCAAGCCACGAGTACATATGTTCGCGCGCACACGATTGCCCATGAGAAACTTTTTCAGAGATCAAGATTAAAAGCTGTCCATAAAATTGTATAAAATCGCCTATATAAAAAATGACCAGTCCCTAGCCAACGGCACGCACGGATGGCCGCATTGTTGTACATATATCATCGCGCGGTAGAAATTTAATCCACTACAACTGGCGTAGTAATGTAAATCAGACACAAGCTAATCGCGAGCGAAATCGGTCGATCGATCAATTGCTAAGCGATTCGTAAATGGCCTCTTTACAAGAGGATTAGTCATTGAAATGTCAACAAGTGCTTTCAGCGCTTTTGTATAATCCATCTATTCCTTTAATAAGCAACTGCCTTCGAAATACGTTTTCTGCTTTTATAACCTTTTACATTCTCTTCGCGAAATTTATAATATAAAATTTCAACTTTTAATATTATCCCTATCTGTGTATTTTCTTGAAAATATCAAATGTGTAAATTTAATTATACTGTTATAATTTATATAAAAACTTTCATGTTTCTATTTATGTTTTTGTATTTTTTATATTAAATTTTAATTCTAGATTTTTATACATGAAAACTCTAGCCACAAACAAGATTATTCTAAAACAAGATGCCGCACATAATTATCTCACAGAGTCGGATTACACCGGATTCCAAACGCATATACCTTAAAAACATTAAAAGATAGAGGTGTATATTTAAAAGAGATTCCTATTAACATCGCAGACGCCTTTGCTGTCGTAAGACAAGCAGACTTAGTCTTTTAAGTCATGCACAGGCGCGACGGTGCAGTACACATATTCCACGTTTATGCACTCGTAAAAGACCTACGAAATGCGATTTTCGCGGCACGCTAGGCTAGTAGTGGCGGTTTACGTGAACGACGCTGGCAAGCGTTCGCGACGCCGCGCGCCGCGCCGCCGCGCCGCGCCGACAGTGCAAAGATAATAACAACGGCGGCAGCAACCGCCCGTTGCTAACAAGCAAGTCAAATTTAATGGTCGCTCCTGCTGACGTACATTTAAACGTGCATTAAACGCAGCCACGTGACACTGGAGGGAAGATGGAATACCGTTTTCGCAGATGACAGACTTCTGCGGCACCGAATGTGAATTAAATGTAACCGTCGCAGCTGCCTTTTCATCCTATCGTATCATCCACCGATGACACAGATTCGGATAATTAGAAGCATCTGCGGATTCATCGTTCTCGTAGGAAGTGGCACGGTTAGTTACACACGACTCAGGTGGAAACTAATCCAAACTATCGCAGTTTCTCTCAGCCACAGATTCTTTGAAAAGTAAAGATTCGAAGGCTATAACTGTTCTCCAACTTTGTAACTGTCAGTATTAAATGTCTGGATAAATTTAACATCGTATTTAGAACATAGAGGGCTAAATTTATAGTTACCTAAGTATCTTTTTGTGATATTCAGACTTAGTTTGTCAAAAATTTTAATTTTCAATTTTCAGATAGTACCTTGTCATTCGACAGCGAGATTTAATAAAAAACAATTCATGTATTGCATATAGGTAATAAGAATGCTATAAGGTTTATTTAGAAAATTAATCAACTTTTTCACAAAGATACGTATAAATACGTATAAATACGTATGCAAACTAAATGGATGATAACGCTGTAGAAACAATTCTCTATAATTTATCAAAACTTCCATTTATCAAGAATAAAGATTTCGCGGCAATTGATATCGTCTGCAGATGTTGGCACCGAATAGAGATGTTTGATCTATTTGGAGCGCGTGTCTTTTCGTAATGCAATCACATATTCCCGTCGCGCGCGACCAATCCCAAATTCACGTAGCCGCAGAGACGATAATGAAGAGAACGGCGTCGCGAGAATTTAAAAGTGCGCGTGACAAGAGCGAGCATTTAAATGCACCGTACACGACGATACGACGAGAGATACGTTTACGTAACGCACGCACATCGCGCGCGTCGGCTCGAATCTCTAACTGCGCGCCGACGATTTTTATGGTCGCTTAATTAAGAGATACGAGCTGCCGCGCTTCGACGATTTAACGCTGATTGAGTTACTCAATCGCGTGCCGCTCGCCTTGCGCGCCGCGACGACGCGCGACGTCTCTCTCTCTCTCTCTCTCGTTCACCGCGCCCGCCAGAAATCAACTTGAGAAACTACTCAGCTAGTTTTCGCGGCCTTTCGAAATGCGATAACCGCTGCTGGTCACAAGTTCTCCATGGAATTGCGAATGTAACGATGTCTACCGCGATCGATCGAAAGGAACTTTTAAATCTAGTTCTTCAAATGCAGTTTAAAAATCGAAGAGATTTTACCGATGTGTAAATGAAACGGAATAATGGAAAAAGCTGATGTTTAAAAAGTATCGTTTACAACTTCCTATACGAGTTATATGCTATGTAATTATACTTAATATATTTATTTATAATTATATATAATCTCTTTATATGACAAAAGTAAATACAACTTTATCAATTCAATCAATTGCATTTGAATTATTTGAATTTTAGAGAGATGAACAAACTACCTCATATTAAAAATATTATGCTCAAGATGTTATAGGTACTTTAAAATAAATTTTATATTTATAACAATAACGCGAATACTCTAAATACCTTATACATCTACTTTTGTAAGTTTCATTGCTGTATTATTACGTCTCGAGGACTTTTAATCAAATACAGTGGGAGTAAAATATAGATCGCATTTTTTACAAAAAATAACATCAATAAAAATTGTTCCAGTAACTTTAGAATGATTGACGGTGATCAACGTTCTTGCATTATCTATTCTGACTATAATGGCATTTTGTGATCATCAGTTACATTTAAATGATCTCTTTGCTTCCATATCAACTAAAACCGGCGCAACCAAACTTATATGAAATATGAAAAATATCGTCGCCAGTTTCAACTGGCTGACGGATATTAAACCATCGCGTTGGCTGACGTAAACAAATTTGCTTTATAGCTATCACTTGTAAAATTTTTAAGATATTGGAACAGTAATCAGTAATGCCTTGTGAAACATACGGAATACCTAAAAATATACGTACGTGTACTTCAACTGTCAAAATGATAATGGAATATTCACTCGTCAATTTTAACGAAAATGCAGTTTGTAATCTACGTGATTTACAAAACGTTACATTATTTACAGAACTAAAATATTCTCTCCATTACATGTGTTTATTATCCAACTAAAAAAATATATATATGTATATATATAAAGTATTCAATCTCTCAGAATAATTCCTTCCTAAAAGATAATGGTAAAAGCATATAGAAATAATTATTAAAACAATATTTTTACAATACATAGATATGGAACGGTAATTTCGAATCAATTACACGCATTATTGTATTATTAAAATTTCGTCATGATGTTTTATGCATCCGTCGTAAATGTTTGATCGCATCGCGCTTTATTTCGCGGCACGAATGGAGAAACTCGAAACCACGACAATTAAACGGCCTCACAAACATAATGCAACAGCATACACTACAGTACACGAAACTTCATACTAATGCTGCGCCTGACACTCGAAGCTATTAAGATACCGAGTTCAACCAAGATTCGCCATTGTATAAACGCGACGCGCATTAATCCGATTCGCGCTTATCCGCTAATTACCGTATCATACTTGACAATAAGAACGACTGCCAACTTGGAGATATACGACCATAATTCCTACACTTCCCATCCGATAATACATTACGAAATAGTGCGTTGTATTTACAATTAGTGTGGAGATTGAACAATATCTATCTAATAACTAATAGACTTGTCTTACTATTAAGTTTAATTAACATATAATGACATTTCACAAATATAATCTTTTTATAAACATTAAATTTATTTATGCGATCTTTTAATATAACTTTCTATTTATTAATAACCAATCACGCCGAATTTAAATACGTATTTCCGTGACATTGATTTCGTTATTTAAAACATTGCGGAACAGATAAGGACCTGTAATATCCTTCTTTTTGCGAAATTTTCTAAATATAATCCAAGGTGAGTGAGCTGAGAGAGAGAGAGAGAGAGAGAGAGAAAGAGAGAGAGAGAGAGAGAGAGAGAGAGAGAGAGAGAGAGAGAGAGAGAGAGAGAGAGAGAGAGAGAGAGCGGATTCGGACGATTGGAAAGACACATGAACAGAAATAAATATTCAGAGGTGTAGTCATGTTACCTCGTAATTTTTTTGCTTTTACTTAAAATATTGAAAGATATGTTTTATCCCCCTCTCGCGTAACTCAATTACCATAATAATGCAAGCATTTCCGAATGTAAATTATTGCGTAACCCGAGAAGTCGAATGCGGATAATAATAACCGCAGTTTCGGGAAATTCCGTAAATTTTTTCTCGCGAAGAGAACTATCGTCCGGGAACTGTAGTGCAGTCACAAGTGAAATCCATTGCCGAACAGGGCGATCGGACTTTTCTTCTTGTACGCGATTTTACGCGATTTCTCATGAGCTACGTCGTCCTGCCGAGGCGCCGATATTCTTCACTCGAGAAAGTTTCAACGCCTCTCGAGAAGCGGGATCGACTTGGCACATTTCTACAGGCAACGGCGGCAGCAGCAACGGCGGCAGCCGCCCACCACCATCACCCGCGGTCCATTCTTCTTCCCCGGTCCCAACCCCCCGCCGCGATATCCTTTTATTCTCATCGTAAATTGATTCACGGCCCCGACACGGGCTATCCGCACGGACACACACTGTAAAAGTTTCGCCGTACTTGAATTATGACACGTGTATGTAAGTCATCGGCTACGATCCGGATTCTTCGTCCAATTCGATTCGCAATCTCTAGCTACGTTTATAAATAAATGTTCCCATCATTCTTTTGATGTAGGTACCTTTTTAACAACACGCACGGTGTCATGGATTATAATATTTTACATTTATATGAAAAAAAAATTTTTTTTCCTACACACGTACGTGAGAGAAAGAACGAAGCATTTCCGGAATATTGAAAATAAAAAGTTCATGATCGTTATTAGGCTACGAAAGTAAAGTGAAAAGTCTTGTCAATGCGCGCTTGACTCTCAAGCGAGTAATTTTAGCCTTGTAACGTTGTCGCGTTCGTAATTCGGACTTATCCCGCGATGTTCGGCGTTCAACGGGCAGAAAAGATAATCCCGCGAATGTATTTAGCATTTTCACGCTTAATAGCAAGCACAGACCTATAACTACCAGACATATTTAACGGCACCTCGATGCAACGATGTATTTAAGTTTGCTCGATGCGCCAAGATGCTGCGCGCGTTTCGTGCCTCGCAATTTACATGTTATTCCGGCGTTTATGCATACATTACCTCGAATTATTCTCGCGTTTCGTTACGTTGTTTCGACATATTTCACGCGCCACGCATTATTTTCACGCGATATATACATGTATGTGCACATTAATAATAAGAGCAATAAGAAAGAAAAGTGCGATAAACGAGCGTAAATGCCGCATTAGATTCGACGCTTGTTGGAACATTTCATTAACAGTATTTGCAAGATTTTAGTGAGTTTATACAGTGCATTTTTAACCTGCGAATGAATCGTCTAAAGCAAAAAAAAATGTAAACTACGCAAACGATACTTCTGACAGAAATAAAAAAAAGCGAAGCCGTCGTTTATTTTCGTTCGTCCCAATTTCAATTCGTCCCAAGAGAAACACGTTATCGTTAATTCCATCGTGACGATCAATGAGAGAGCATTTGGTAATCCAACTTTCGCTCGTCGCTTCGACCAACGAGAATGCGACGGTACAAATCGGTTTAACTCGACGTATCGAGGAGTGAAACATACGGGGATTCGATCGCGACTGAATCGCTGTTTACAATGCGGAGAGTCCCTCCTGAGATTTGAAGTGTTCCCCGATTAAACTCTGGCGTCTCAGCGTTTCCTCGCTGGATCTCCCGTTTCCATCTCGCAGGCTTCTGCGAACGAAAGCGAAATCCGAGAGCGTCCGAGCTCGCTCGGCGTTATCGAGTCGCGCGCGCATGGGTACGTCATCATACACCGAGGACTTTGTTCCCGTTCTACGAGGTACACCGGTGTGCGGCTTCGTTTTCAGGGACGAGCGCGGAGGCGGACGGGCTATTAGCTCGGAGACGTACAGAGACAGGGCGGGAATTCGCGCGGACAAAAGGAATGCAGAAGTCAGTATTAGTATTAGCATGTTAATTCCATTATATGTTCCACGAAAGAGCGACACCGGCACAAGGCGGTGGCGAATACGAGGAACGGCGGAGTGTAAACCGTGAGATATAATAACCGACAGATTTGAGCGAACAGTGACGTAATGAATTGAGAGAATTGTATCGAGATATAAAATGCATAAAAAGAAATGCAGGTATCGCATTTACGTAATACATGGGCATGTGACTGTTCTATTGATACAATTTTGATAACATTATATAATAGATATAATAAAAATTGCAAACAACTGAAGATACACGAGAATAGCATGAGAATAGCAAAAATATTGCAAGTCTTGCGATTTATTTTTTGTCACTCAAAACCGTTGAAAGAAAATATTAAAATTAAATCACCTGCCTTATAATAAAATATCCATTTTTACCCTGAATGTACGTATACAGCATCGAAGAAGAGGACAAGAGACATGGACGTCTCTCTACCCGGGCAGACCTTGGCCGTATTTAACGAGTCAAGGAGCTAACGTATTTCTCTCGGCGGAAACTTTCCTTTTAAGCAAATGCAGAAAGGCGTCGCGCCCTCGCGCCTCAAAGAGCGGTGAAATAACGCTTTGCAGTGAGAAACGCGCTCGCCAAAGAACGCTTTTTAATACCTTTTTTCTTTCGTTTTTACTTTGGTGCCCCTCTGCTTCGAGAACCAGTCATCGATGCATTCGATGCCAAAGTCAACGTGCACGATATATATGTATATAGTACATACACATATACATATATGCACAAGTAACAAGACCAGAGAAAGAGAGAGAGGGAAGGAGAGGAAGAGGCCTCGCATGCTTCACGCTGTTAATTAGCGATATACTCTCAGGGTATTTTGTTTCGTATTTCGAAGCTTCGCACGGTCCTTTCTCGTGCTCAAAAGGCGAACCAGCGAACACCGTTTGTTTCTCTTTTTTTCTTTCTCCTCTTTTTATCCTATCGAATCGCCCAATAGGGCGCAAAGCGAGGAACGAGACTATAACATCGCGAAAGAGGACAAAAGATAAGCGCGAATGACTAGATTTTATAAGGCCCTCGTTAAGCTTTTTCTTTTACCGTGCGAGTAATTCTCACGTGCAACAAAAAAAACATGTAGTCCAAGTCGAGGAAAACGGAGACCAAGTCGAAAGTCGAAAAAAGAGACAAGAGCCAGGTTCGCGTAACGCTCGTTACGATTGTGTTCTGTTCAGATCATCGTGACCCATTTTATCCGATCTGATAGTTACGAAATAGTCCAGGATAACGAGAAAAATTCTGTCCGTGTAGTCAGACAACGTGAGCCAGTCACTTTTGTCGTCCGATATATTTCTGCTTATTTTAAAGACGGCACGAGATTTTTATCGACCGTATATGCCATCTTTCGTGACCCACTTCCTTTTTCACGATTATCTCGCGCGAGTTTTATTTAATACATATTTTATTCAATTATATCAAATTTTTCTTGTGAAATATCGTGCCACAAGTTGATATAATTCACTTGTTTATCTGACGATGCTTTTTTGTTATCAAAAACTATATATACCTACATATAAATTTATAATAGTTTTCGTACAATATTCTTCTTAAACGATCGGATAAATTATAAATATATCCAATAAAGCAGTGTATTATTTAACACGAATTGATCAACAATGACCAATAAAGCTCGAAGTACACAACACTTTTTGAGTTACATCCCGTTGTATCGTCTGGGGAGTTATGCTCGTAAAGTCGACTAACAGCTAGTGTAACTGACATAATCACGAACGAAGAGCGTGCAAGTAATGTTGATTATACGACATACTAGAGCGCAGGCTAGAATAAAGGAATGTTTTGGTGTTTCTATGAACAACGATCTCAAACAGATTCGTATCGACCGATAAAAAAAAACTCAATTTATAAATAATAACATTATAGAGCTCGCGCGCAAGGGAAAGAGATAAATCCTTAAAAAATATATCAACAGCAGATTTCTTCGATTTCATTACATCGGCAAGAAAGTGTGCGCGATGACGATGGAAAAACCGTAAAAGAATTGTGACACTCGGGAGATCGGCGGAGAGCGTAGGACATAAATCACGAGTTAATTTTTTAAAAAGCACTCGCGGTCGCGATGCACTGCAAACGTGCAATTAATCTTGCCTGCTGGGTCTTTGCACAGAAAAACCGCATTCACGTATCGTCGTCGCATGTATATATTGCGATATCTATTTAATTTATTCTATTTTATTCGCTCGCGAATAGTTTCCTATAAAAGGAGAAATTCAAGCGCTTTTTCAGGCCGTGATATGCAACTAATAAAGAATACATAAATTTCTCAGCATAGTTTCGAAAGCATGAAAAATTTTCAAGCAATTTTCACTAATTCGCAATAATCGATGTGCTTCATTTAGCAGATAAAGTTGAACATTTGCTCTCTGTCTCTCTTTCAAACGAACAATTTTCTCTCTGCGAGCATTGAAAATTTAATTTTTATTGCGCGTCATCGTCCCTAGATAACCAATTCAATTAATCTCGTAATAATGGATGTGAGGAAGTAACCGCTCAACGGTATCGTTCGGCAACGAGTAAAACGTTGTGTGTAGTAGCGACCGACGCGATGGACGGGACGGCCGCAGCGATAAGGACACGATCGACCTGCCGATCGATCGACAATAAACAACAGAATGATCGACTTACCGATGATGCAGCAGAAGAACAGCAGAACCATTACTCGTAACGACCTCATGGTGTCTTCTTCGCTTGGGATCACGCGCGCACCCAACACATACACGTACATTCGACGGACTTTTCTTCTCGTCACGTCATAACCGGTGTTTTGAGACCGAGTTGTGTGTGGTGGTGGCCTTCTCCTTCCGACTCTCTTTATCTATCTCTCCCGCTCTTCGTAGGTCTCTCAATAAACTTCCATTATATGATCGCCGTCAACGACATTGGTATTTAGCACTCTTTCGCACCGGCCGGCGGCGCTATGCGCGAAGGCAAATATGTATGCTCTATCTTCCTCCCGCTCGTTGGCTCTTCTCCCTTTTCTCTCCTTCTCTCTAGCACGTGCGAGCGATTACGACACTGTCGCGACGATGAAAAACATCGGAATGACAAAAGCGTAGACACAATCGATGTAATGTGCTCGTTACGTCGTTACGAGTCTATTCCGTTCGCGCTGCTGGCGCGACGCAGATTATACGAGCCGACGATTGCAAGTTCACGCACTTATATGACTGACGAGACTTTCTTCCGCGGACAAATGGAATTCGACGATACGCGCGACAATCGAACTCTGCTCTTTACGTATCACGTTCTTCTTCGTTTCAATCTCTCGCTACCTTTCAACGTGAAATTTCGATACGAAGAACGATCGTTCGCGAAAACTGATATTAACTGCACCGTAAACAACCGTCAAGCTCGAGACCGTGCAAAACAAATCGCGATTCACCTGGTGATGAATCCGAAGAGGCAGAACGCGCGAAAGAACAGTTATTCCTTTCAAAAGAATGACCTTCCTTCTCCGTTTAACAATGCGAGACAGCTCGCTGTTAATTATGCGTCTCCTTCGTCAGCGAGACTAGCATTAATGACCTACCGCCGTCAAGACTCGTTTATCACTACACCAGCTCGATGATAATCGCCATCAAGTAGTGCAAAGTGCCTACACTCTTCGGTTCGTTACTTTCAGTTCGTTAGGCACTCGCCGATCGGTGGACGCGAAACTCACTCCTCGAGAAGGGGAAGCCTTTGTCGCGCGGACAATCAAAACTTAGGACGACTTCCGGTATATATTAACTGCTCAACGGTGATTATAACGCGCCGCGCTCGACGATTATCTATTGTCCCACGAAATGACGGAGGAGTCCCGCGACGCTTTTGTTGATTACCTGACCCTCGCCAGAAATTAAAGGATGTTCTTGCTCAGCTTGAAGACTTTAACGAACGAAATTATCGCACAGCGCCGTTTATTCTGCAGGTAATTAAGATACCCGATAACCAGTAATTCTGTTCGACGTTGCCCGGATTTGCCCCGGCCGGTCTTCCTTCTCTCGTCCTCTTCCTTTCCACTCCTCCTCCAATTCGTCCTTTCTACCTCCCGTCGCACGATCGGCTTCTCCGTTTGGTAGCCAGCGTTGTTGTTGCCTAACAAAGTTGGAGCACGATCTAATAAATAGACACGCCGGGGTACCTTACGTGGTGACGATATTGCCGGTGCCTGAGTTACAAGGCTGCAGAAGCGCCCGATTAGACGACCCGAAGCTTCCAAACTACAACTGCTATCTTGAAATCGAGAACTACTAAACCCCTCCGAGAGATCGCGAGTTCGAGAGTGCTGCTACGTGTTCTCTTCGTGCCGTATCACAGTCGCGAAGTCATATTAAATCAAATCTTGGACGATTTGTCACGCCTATATAGATAATCCAGAAATATTGGCCCCCACAGATTTTCGAGAATTAGAATATTTCTAATAAAGATAATATCGAGATCTTTACGCGCTGCACTCTGGAAAGAATGCAATATAACGATTTAGAAATAATTTAATTTTTCTTTCATCAGCCAAATGAGATTCTCGTCTCATTAGTAAATATAATATAAATGCATGTAGGTATATAAAAAGGAAGATTAGTATTATGTTGAATTTTCTTTGCAATTAGTACGCTGGTTAAATAAAACGAAAAACATAAACGAGTTTTACCATATGAGTATTTCAGCATCGCACACTTCGCCTTTATTTGCGGCCGTTACAACGTTAAACTCTACGCGGAATATTTTTCATGTAATCGATTAGTCGGGCCAGAGACAGAAGATCAATCCTTTTATGGACGTTGCGTTCATGTGCGATGATCGAATATATAGTTTTTGCTATTCATCGTAAGCAAAGCGGGCCCACCTCAGAACTAGGATAAACCATGCAAGGACTCGATTTAATCTACGTTACATGATGATCGTAATGAAAGGCAAGTCGTATAACGGCCCGCGATTCGAAACTCTATCGATTCGATCGGATATCTCCGCGTACACGAATAATCCGTATGGAATACGCTGTTACGTGCATGAAGGATTTTTCTGCTTTTTACCTTCAAAAATCCTCAACATGTCCGAGATCGTATTATTATCCGTGGGCTTTGCGTTACATGGCGGTGGCGTTGCACAACGAAAAAATTGACGTAAGCCGTTCATACTGCGATATAAAAGCAATGGATTATTCCGCAAAATTTGCGAGCTTGTATAGAGAACTTTTTTACGTTTTTCAAAAGCTCTCTTTACAGTTTTTATATAGTGAAGCAATCGTTTCCGCATTAATATATAAGCTTGAAAATTTCCAAGTTAAATTACATCTTCAATAATAAGAAGCTCAAATTTATTTGTATATTGTTGGACTGCAATTAAAAAAATAAATATCCATGATGTAGTAAAAAAAAAATTATATGAAATATAATCTAAGGAAACACAAACCTGCCTTTCTTCACTGCACTAACAATAAGAGTCGAGAAAACAAAGTTACAGACAAGTTACCTGCCGCCAGTCGCTCCTAGGTAAACTCTTTCGCGAAGTTGTTGTAAGAGCTTTTGTACTCTATGATTAATACGGGACATCCCGCACGTCGTGCTCAACTCACGTAGTACGAATGGCTCGCACGCCAATCGATAAATCATCGTAATTATACCTCCGACGTTGGCCTATAACGTTATCTCGCGGGAGCCGAGTTGCGCCGAGTTGCAATCGACCGTGGAATCTAACAATAAGACGGATTTCTTTGTCGCATTAACGACGGTTTCTCCTCCTGCTCCTCCTCCGCAACGGAAATAAACGCGCACGGGAGAGACTAAAATCTTTCTCTATCTTTATATCTGCAGTTTATCTTTATAACTCCTTAAACGTGCTCTATCGCGCGAAACGATACACGGCGCCAGTCGAGTAAGCGTCCACATTGTGATTCAGGTGCACCTTTTGAACGCGGACCCCTTATCGTGTAACACCTGAAATTGGGTCGCGTATATCAATCCACCGTACTGGGGCGGGCCGTAAAAGATTCCTCGAATTATTTACGATCGTCGGGCACACCTTGTAAGAAGCCAACGCCGATGGATAAGATCCCTGTTACCGTGCGCGAGCGGGTGGCCGACAGTGTGAAAGCACCGCTAAGCGCACATTAATACTTATTAAGACATTGATGATTTTTATTATGGATTTTACGACATTTAAATGTCGACGAATAATCGCCGTGTCACTGGTGGACAGGGATATAAAATGCACGCGGATAATATTTTTCCTCAACAGCAGCAGACGGAAGAGATATTCCTGTTAAAGCGATTAATTCGCGCATTAGTGTCAGTCGGGACCTTTTTTTTTTACTTAAGCGATCCGCTCGCGATTTATCTATTCCGTGCAGCAGCCTCGTCGTCCGCGATAGAGACATGCGTTCAAAAGGTGACAGCATAACACTCGTCGGTCCAAACAATGGCATCACGCGGTATCGAGAAGAAAAAAATTGATGCCCACGGTGCTAATTCGACGGAACGGATATGCGCGTGGGTGGGACGACAACGCGTCCTATGCCAGCCTGACACATTGACGACAACTTTCGCGGGCGGTATCTTTGAAACTATCCGTACACGAGCACCTGTAAATGCACGAGCAGATGTACCGCGCGCGATGCATTAGTCAGCATGCAATCGACTCTCCAAACGGCGATGCAAATGAGTCGCGTTTGTTCACGTTTCGCGATAACAAAGGTCACGTGCACGGACACGTGACGGACACGTGACGGACACGACGCCCTAGAAACGAAATCTATCTTTCAATCTCGCGAAATTTCAAGCCAATTTCGAATGATTAATTGTTTGAATATTTTTTGACAGTTTGCAGTTAGTTCTCGGCGCTTTATCCTATATCTGGCAACTTGCCAAAC
The DNA here is from genome assembly GCF_000956235.1 of Wasmannia auropunctata. Classification (NCBI taxonomy): domain Eukaryota; kingdom Metazoa; phylum Arthropoda; class Insecta; order Hymenoptera; family Formicidae; genus Wasmannia; species Wasmannia auropunctata. The sequence continues at coordinate 4,462,481 of NW_012026784.1, forward strand.
CGTTTCAGTCGAGACTGTCAAACTGTGTGTGTGATATTTATAAGACAAAGAATCCACTCAATTTGCAAGATTAATGCTAAAAAGAATCGTTTTATGCAAGTAATGTGTTCAGTCAATCAGGCATCGCTATCCGTTAATCTCGTCAACAGATTGCCCGTGATGATTCGAAACGTTAAACGCTGCGAGTTATTGCACGAGAACCGCAAGACAATTACTGCTCTGGCTGCAGTCGCGGAGCGGAAGTCTCGGAGTCTCTGGCGGAAAGTCGAAGAGCGAGCGACGCGCAGTACACCGCGGCACGTCCAACTGTTTCGAAATTCGTCGAGTTCCGGCTGAGTTTCCACGTGGGGTTGGAGACAACCATTAGACAGGACGGTATACGGCGCGGCGGGCCCACTGTGTACGTTTTAGAGAGCTCCTCCACACGACGATCCGCAGCGGATTGTCGTTGTTGTCCCGCCAAGATACCGGTGTACGTGCGCCCGTTCAGCATCCCGAGATTAGGGACGACCGCACGAATGCCGGGACGCTTGTCGTATCGACATTCCGAGGAAAATCGATGGGTGGCGATCGATTACGTGCGAGCCACGCTTGCACCACGTTTCAATAACGCTATATCGCGAAAGGAACGCGTGTATTAAGAAAGTTTCGAAATTACTCGCTTGAGAATAATTTTCCGGAAAGTATATAGAAGAAAGCACGATTGTTATGCTAAATAATATCAAAAGATTAAAACAGAATGAACATTTTATAAAAATAATATAGAAAAGCGAAAACTGTATATTAATATCAATAATATTTTTCAAATTTTACATCGGTTAATATTATCTGGATAGCAATGTTTACGAATAAATATGTCAAAAAAACAAAGCAAATATTCCATACTACAATCAAAAAACTATTTGCGCAAATTACAAGACATGGCTTTTGTCTCATATCATTTTTAAAATAACTATTTACTGTGTTAAAAATATTTTTTGTAATTAAAAATTTTTATATTTAAAAAGTATATTAATGTATACTAATATAAACAATATTAAAAAATATTTTTATATTTAATAATTCATTATATATTTTTAGAAATAACAGAAAAAAAATATATTCTTGTGTGGCTTGATAGCACTCCAAACAAGATTCAATAATGGACCGAGTTTCGCGCAACTGTGTTATTATTGCATGTTTCGTCGGAGCTAACAGAAGATTCATAAATCCGAAAGAGGCCGAACAAGTCGCCAGTGTCCAAATGAAGCTTTCGTGTGCGCAAAAATTTACTCCCGTGAGAAAATTATTGAAACGAGCCGTCGACCGTCACGCATACCATATTGCTAAAGCGAGTTCACGCATTTATAAAGTGCCGTCGCGCGCAATATATCTTTCGGGACGCACGCAAGAAAGTTGTAACCGCATTCTCTCTCTTTCGTTTCGCGTCGCCTTTGCGCATACCTCCTATATATTAATACGTGAAAGACTTTCATACGCGAGTAGCCTTATATTCTTCCATCTTTGAAAAATTTCGTTACATCGAGTGATAAGTTTCGATTTACCTTGCTCATCAGCTGCTAAAGGTTGCGTTACATGAAATCATCTCATACGTTTCTTGGTTATACACAAAAAATATTCACCTAAATGTACTCGTAGCTCGTAGTACACTAAACGGGAAAGTAATATTTAACACCGTTCCATCAGCAACAATATCAGATTGGCGCTGTAGCTTTTGCGACAAAATATTTTTAATAGTTAAATATTGAATAATTCAACGACAAATATCGATTCCATCCTGTGAAAGATAAATAAGTTATGTGACTCATTCAATTATGCATTTATACAATGGTTTATGTTTAAAAAAACGATTTCACATTTATCACACGTATATAATACATATACATATATGTAATAAAACGCATCTAATGTTTCGATCGCGAATGCTGGATATGAAATAAATATTTCATTATATCGCATCAACACACAATAGCCACTCGAATGTATACGGACTCTGGCAGAGAGATTTAATAAGTGAAAACAAAACTGTAATAAAATGATAATACCATTAATATCCTATTATTTTTAAAACACTTTAATATTGTATAAAGCTACGGACTCTTACGGACGTTCAATAATATATCTTACACGTGTTCGTGAAAATTTTATCTAAATTTTAAAATAATCACAGATTACGAATTACTGTATACCTAATATGCAAGTAATTTTACTTAAATAAATAATTGCTGTCAATACTTTTAAAGCTTTAATGAACCGTTAAAAATTTTTTTACAACTTCTTCTCTGAAGAGAAAAGAAGAAAGGAATAAGAAAATAGAAAATTCTTAATCTTATTCGATCTCAAGCTACTATTTTCTTACTGTTTACTTTCGGTCGAAACGTGAGAGTGGGAGCAATAGACTTCTCGAACGTCAAAAATATACATCGCAATCTATTTTCGCTTCTGATTCGTGTTTATGATCCATAATACATGGAGCGGCAGATACGTGCGATTTCGCGAGCACGCAATCCGGCCGTTTCACAGGATCGTTCCGATACACGTGCCTGCGAGCGCACCGACGCGTAACATTTTTACCGAAAAAGCAATGATCTCCGCTGCACGCGGCGCGGCGGCGCAAGGCGCAAGAGGCATTCGAAATGAAGTAAACGAACGTTGAGGCCACCTGAGACGGCGGCCGGTTCGCTGACATCACCACCCGTATTACATTAGCCTACGTAAATGCTCCGCACGCGTGCACTCGCTCGCACGAATGCACGTGGACTCGCGCGCCACACGCGCACACACACACGCGCGCGCGCACGTTCTCACGCAACGTCGCACGTTATACGTGAACGCGTGCATTTTTAACGTGTAGATATATATGCGGCGCGACTCGCTTCGCGTCGCGACAGAGAGACTCGAAGGAGAAGAAAAAAGAGCGCGCGAACGAAAGATCCAATCTCTTCTCTGATCTCTATTGTAAAAAAAAAAGACTGCGCGTGAGTCGTTAAACTCCGCCGACAGGCGAAGACCAAGATAAGAGAGAATCGACAACGAGACGTTCCCGACGTGTCCGCTGCATGCGAATTCTATTTCCGACAGGTAAACGCGGCCGTCGCTTACGTCGCGCGTCAACGCGAGTCAATTTGCACAGCCAACACTTTGCGCCATTGTAAAAATTAACTGGTACATGCGAAACCGACAAATCCTGACTGCGCATCAAGACATATTATTCCCGATGTTACACAATGTCATTTGCAGCGCTTTGTGTACACGTTTACGACACTTACGACGTGAAATACAAAAGCCATGAATTTTTCACGGAATTACTTCAATCGGAGTATATCTCAAAATATTAATGTAAAAAAAAAAAAAAAAATTAACATTTACATCTTTCAATGTTGTACTCTTATTGTCATAAAAATCACGAAATATTCGCAAGCAATAAGAATCGCGGAAGACATTTATTATCTAAATGAATGACGCGACGTTCGCTAACAATATACGCCACAGGCTATAATATTATCGAAGGGTGAAGGGCAGCGCGATTCTCTTAAACGAAATATTATTCCGAGTACGACTGTGTCGCACTGCGTGCTGCAATTTACAAACGAATTGATCGTGCAATGCTCAGCGCGGTATGGTAACGAGTGGCAGCTTATCCGGATGATTCGTAATAAAAAGGAGAAAGAGAAGAAGGAGGAGAGAGAGAGAGAGAGGATGGAATCAAGATTGTGTGCTATCAATTCTCGGAGAAGGGAGATATCCCCGGGACGAGCGGCGATGCTCTCGCTCGCTAAGCGCGCTGTGCTACGATGGGTGTCTAAGCGCACGTCCGCTAAACAGCTAGATACGTTCGCCAGATAGGAGATACTTATGGCACTTGGGGGTATGAACTCGTGACCGTCGGGACTGGAGGATATAGTCTCGCCCTCTTACCGCCTCGGGAGTGGATATAACCTACGATATAACGGGTATCCATCTCAAGGGTGGAGAGGGTAGGGGCGGAAGCAATTGTTGGAATTGCATTCTGCACGCGGAGAATCATCTCCGTCCTTAGAGGACAACGTTTCAACGATCAAACTACGATTTACTTTGCTTTCTTTCTCTCCTTTTCTGCTCCCCTCTTCCTCTATCCTTTTCGTAAACGAGAGATCTTCAATATTGCTTCATTAAAAAATAATTACGGAAGCATCCCTCTCTTTTGTCTGTACAGTCTTCTTATGCGCACTATTGACATCAAATTTAATTAAAACATTGTTGCCAAATTAGCTCTCGCTCTTCTACGTTTTGATCATGATTTCAAGTCGAATCTTAGGTACAATTTTCAAATGATTCTTTTTGTGCCACAAAATGTTCCTTCCTCGCGTAAAGCGATGTGAAAATTGCCGCAAACGACCCGCTCATTGTTTAGAATTCGCACACCCTCGCAACCGTGATCTCGCGCGTGCACGTGTAAACCACGAAATAAATTCCGACTACGCCAGGCGGATTATATAAGATATTCATCCGTATGAATTTATATCGCGCCGGTAACACTCCTCGCGGTATCATCTTGCTTTTACCGAGGCTTTGTAAAGTACGGCCACCCTTCCCCCCCCCCCGTCCTGCCCCTCCCCTCGCTTTCACGGAACCTCCGAAGTAGAAATGTATCCCGCGATATAACGAACACCCTCCCAAAACCTTCGTTTCTCGCGCACGAGGGAAAATTTCTTAGCGAGTACCGTCGCAAGGCTGCACCGTTAGAGCGAAACGGATCTCCCAGCATCGCTGATCACGCGCCTCATTGAATTTTGATTGTGGCTCCGCCGCGGTGGCTCCGCCGCGGTGGCTCCGCGCAGTCACACGCTCGATGACAGGCTCGAACGCTAATTGGAAATTTAGATAATCGCATCTACATAGGTATAGATCGGTATCTTAGTTAGTCGACACAATCGCAAAGTCTCGACGGGATTAAACGACCTCGTTACGCTCCGCAGATACATTCTACGACCCACCTCGAAGTCTCACGAAGCGACGAGCCGATATGCGCTATCCAGAACGATCGCGAATGTGAACCTTTAGAGAACAGCATTCGCCCGAGTTACTTAGACCTCGGTATATTTCACAACTTTGCAATATGTAAAATAACTATTTCAATATATTTTGCATGTGCATGAGGTAATATAAACTTCGGCGAAATAGTACACGGCTTTTTGTGTTTATTTTTTCTACATATATCATAATCCACAAATAGTTTTCCCTTTTCATATGTTTAATAATTAATTTGACGTAAAATAAAGTAATAATATCAAATTCTAAAGTAAGATATTCATTTTAAATAAATTGGCAAAATGCATCAACCTTCATTATCAACAATTAACGATGCCTTATTTGAAAATGGATGACCAAGCTGGCTTAAACACGATCTATTCATGGGTATTTGCCCGTCCATTTCCTTTCGCGAGTTGATCGTTAAATTAAATTTAAATTAAAATCGACCGAATTACTGAACAGCCTAAAAGAGGTCATTTTAATAGCATAACCGCATAGTGTGGCAATTAAAGTCGCGCACAGCTTTGAAAATTTTCAGTATGTACATTCAAAATTCAATTTTCGATTAGTCTCGAAAATTACATTTTCAAATGCACTGCTCAAATAGCACATATATGTTTATAGGTACATAATATCGCACAATTTAAGGCTATATGTGTGATTGGTTAATTTTAAATTTAATTTTCTTCACATAATTAAAAAATCAATCAATCTAATTATGAAAATTTTCGTTTGTTACGAGAAATTTTACTTCAATAGCAATCATTTTCATCGTCAATAGCGTAACATTTCCGTTTCTTTCTTAAATCTTGATATTAACCCATCACATCAAGCGCAGTTGAAACGAAAGCGCTTGAAAAAGGTGCAAGAACAGCGTGAATTTTTCACGAACTTCCGGAGTGCGAGGTCACGCCGGTAAATCGCCGGTAAATTTCCTATTCGATATGCGTAGAGAGACCGGGATGCGCGACCAGGGAACGCATATGCACTTAACGTTAATCGAGTCAGTCCATCCGATTGGAAGCTAACGCGCCATACGAACGAACCATGGAATCGTTTGTCGCTTCGACGAGTCGACGATTAGCCACCGCGTTCTCGGGTGAGATTGGCGATCAGAATCGACACATTGATTCTACTGTCGACGATGGCCCCATCGATTAAACTCATTGTCGCGATTTCCTGCTTCGTCCTGAGAATCCTGCGCGGATCGATGGCCCTCGTCAGTCGAAGTCCGCTTGAACGAACGAACCGATCGACGTTCGCTCTCGCATATTATGCTTCGGCGAATCGATCGGTCCAACGAAACCACGTGTCCTTGAGCTCTTATATCGCGCAGTGTGACGTATTAATTGATCACAATTACCGACCAGTCAAGATTGAGATCAGAATGTGTATCGTAGAGCAACAGCGGTATGAAAATTCCGCATTACTCAATGGTATTTCTTTACATAGGATAATAAATATCGAAAAAAAGGATAATTATATTCCGAAGATGAAGTGATATCGTAATTTTCATGGAAATCTACTATCACTTTATTACAATGCTTGAACTATTAAATACGTACTATGTAAATTATATTACGAAAATAAGTCTACAAGAGAGTTCACTATCATATATTATGTCTAATATCTGATATTATCCGAAATTAATTCGATATATTTGGTAATATTGCGGTGCATGACGCCGTTCCATATTTCCAGCGCCGAAGAATGGGAATTATGAGGCGTGTATCTGATGGCGAAATATTAAATTCCGATATCAAATTTTGCGCGTGCCACCGACGCTGCGTAATCAATAGACGCGACTCCCACGTTATTTCGGCTGCTATTCCGTAATCCACTGACAGTACTGCTATTCTATTTCGAATTCGGAACATTATATCATTGTTATAGTTTCGAACTCGCAAGAGAGTATATTACCGACGTTTTCCATTGCACGGTGAAGAATAATACAAAGCTTTTCACCAAAGTTTTTCTTATGCAAAAAAGAAAAAAAAAAGAAAAAAAATAATCGCCCGATAGGGATCTATAGGGTACTGTAGCGCACCGCGCATTAGCATGATATTTCGGTTTCAACAATGACTGATAAACCGCATGTAGTCCCGATGCATCGCTATCGGTGGCGCCGCGATAAAAGCCGCGGGCGAGCTAAGCCGATGAAAGATACGAAGCGTACGGGCGCCATTGGCGGTCTCGCGCCGTGGAGAATTCGGTCGTGCATCATCGCGCGGCTGGCCAGTCGACCGCGACCGTAATTGCCGAATTTCGTTGGCGGAATTAAGAAACGTGAGAGAGGGAGAGAGCGAGAGCGAGAGCGAAAGAGGGAGAGAGGAGCGGAGTGCCGTAATCCACGCGCGGGAGATATTAAAAGCCGGCGATAAGTTACGCCGCGCGGCGCATTACGACTGTCACCGGTCGACAAGCATCGGAAGCGCACCGTTAAAAGATGAAAAGCCGGAACGTTCGACGCGAAGGTCGCGTATTTATCTTAATCAAAGAGAAATATTAGGTGCATTCTACTTATTTCGCGAGAGGACGAAAAACGGCGAGCCATTCGCCGGATGAAAAGAGCGAACGATAGGATGGGACGAGCGGGAAAGAGGGGAGAGAGGAGAGCGAAGGCGAGAGAAAGGAAAAAGGAAGGAAGCGAAAGAAATGGAATGCACCCAAGCGCGAAGATTCTTCCTCGTCCGTGTTATCAGGCATGATGTCGTCGAAATAAATCTTGAGGCCCGCGACGTTCTTTTTCACGGTACATCCGGCTCGTCTCGACTCGCCACGAAAGTATGTTATGCGCTAGCAAAAACGAAGCTAATTTCGCCGTTCGGATACACGAGGCGCCAGGAACGGGGCTCTTATCGTCGAAGAGGGAAATGGGCTTATCGTCGGAGTAGACTAAGGAGCGTCTGACATGCGAAAGTTCCATGATAGCAAAAATGCCTAGAATGAAGTTCCTCTCACCGAATCAAATATATTAAATATAAATGAAAAATTTCTCAATGCACAATCAACTTCGTTACGTATAACGTATTACGATATTAAATACAGATTTTTACGGAATTGTTGTTCACATATTCCCGTTTTACGTCATAAAAAAAATCTGTTTTGCAATTCTAATATGTTCACGTTAAAAAATCTCATTCAATATTCGCATATAAAACGCTATATTATGTATTATCATTATCAACGTAATCTATAAATTTTGATACAAAAAGTATTGCAAACAAAAACATCTGTTTCATTTATAATTGACTAGTTTCAAATTATCGAATGAATGATTTCCTCGAATTATTTCGTTTTGCAATATCTATTAGTTTTACGATTGTATTACAAGCACTCTCTCGATTAAATGACCGCATTTACTTCCATACTTGCGAGCGAATATTTCCTTTTCGCGCTCGTCAGCCCCTTTCCCGGTTCTCCTTCAAGGCGCGACTTCGCGGCGTCATGAATAAAAAAGTAATCGACGCCCAAGTGCAGTAACAAATCTTCGTGCGGGCCTGCTTCTCGCGCGACCCGCGTTTTAATCTACATAAGAGAACTCTTTAAAACGCGATCACGGACACGTCTCCGTACGGCTGATCCATTTCATCCGGTTAATCCCCGCGGCTGCATCAGCACGCCCCGGGATGCAGAAGCATTAGCTTTTGTATAAGCATCGCGCTTTGCGGTCGGATTTGCACGTGTGCTTGAAACCGGCGCAAACCACTCCTTAAGAGAGATTCATAATTTAAAACGGCCGTACGTGGCAAAGTCCGATTTATGACCATTCAGCTAGATTTGCACGAATCACCGGTCACTTTATATAGTTTCACAAAACACAATATTTTCGATAAATCAAAATTAAGTCTCATTAATGTAAATATTTTAATGTATCCGTAAATAAATGATTGTGTGTTAGCTCATAAGAGATTATTACAAAAACTGTTTCAAAAAAATCTATCGCAAATGAGACACACAAAGATATAAATATCACAATTATGGAAGAAACATGTATTTCACATGTTTCTTTTATAATTTAAAAATGTACAAAACAGATCTTATTGTTAGAATAAATTCCCTAGTTTCGAGATAGCTATTAATGTGTTCCTTTCCGCTTGTCTTGTTTTCGTGAATAACGCGATTTCCGACTTGGGCTCGTTTCACGCCCGTCAGCCCAATTGGCACGATTTTTCTCGGCAAGCGCTGAATTTTTCAACGATATTGCGAGGTTCCCACGAAGGTTCCCTACGGTTCTCTCGTTACGCGAAATATGAGGGGAAAAAATTTCAATCGCCGACGCACGGCTTGTCACGGTTAAATTATCGATTTGCAGCGATCGTTATCTATGCGCACGAGCGCGTTACGCCGCATCGGTATCGGACCCCGGTAAAGTGACCGCGTGTGTGTCGGCCACGCTTCCGGGCGTACCATACCAACGACCCACCGAGTTTCGCATTTCACATTCGGGGCGCCTAACAAATCCGCATTACTGAACGCCGAACTTTGCCCAATATCACTGTGCGCCGCGCGATGCTGCACCGCGCAGCGCCGCGCGCGAACGTTTGGCTCCGGGTTGTCATCGAAAATACCTCTGCGCGTGACAGATCGTTGATTGCCGCCCAAAGACCAAACGACAAGCTCACGAACGTTTGTGAAAATGTTTTATCTCGTCTCTCTCTGCTGGCAGAAAAAACGCAATAACCCAATTTGTTCATTTCAGTTAGCTATGCGCACCAACCGGATTTACCCAAGAGGTCGATCACAATCCATTACATTTTGTACATTTTTCATCTGAAATCCATGTTACGTGAACGGTTATGTAACATTACAATTATCAGATATATACACATATAAATGTATGTATATATATATATATAATTACCAAATATCTGATTTTACATACATTGTTAAATCTATAGTGTCAAATTTGACCTTACTTAAGTCATCACTGCACCTACTTAATAAATAGTTATTTTTAGCTAAAACAATAAAGTCATTTTTAAATAAAATGGAATTTTGGTTCAATTTGAACTGTTTTAAATTATTTAATTCTATTGTTTTAGTTAAAAATAACTATTTATTAAGTAGGAGCAGTGGCGACTTAACTAAGGTTAAATTTGACATTATAGATTTAACAGTGTATATACATATATAAAATAATTTTCGTAGTGATGACTAACAATAAATATAGATCATAGTGATCAGAGAAATTACAAAACAATATGTAAAATCATGTTAAAAGATTCAACGATATGATTACAAATTTGACAAATTGAATCTCCGATTCAAACAATTTTTACGCGTAAACGACGAAATTCGAAATTCAAACAATGCTTAAGTGGCGCAACGCCGCCCGCATATTAAGTCACGACATTGACAAAATCGGGGATGCGCAGAAAATTTCCTCCAAACTGATTCATTATCCGATTCACGTTCGAATATATATAATAAAGAGGAACAAAACAAACACGATGAAATTGGGGGAAGGAAAGAGAAATTCGCGATGCAAAGGAAGGAGAAACCAAATGGCTTCCTTGTTTAACCGAATCCGAATGCGGATGCGTTCAACCGCGCGTGGTCGCGACCGAGAGCAAATGCCAGCTGTGAAACGTGATCTGTTTACCTCGTGCAAGAAAGTGGCGGAAAAAATTGCGCCATTTCCACGGCGAACGCCTGCCATCAAAGGTCGAATAACATCGAGCGCGCTCGCGTCAATCGGCATCCGGCGCGTATCGTCAGGATGGCTTTATCGCTGCGGCCCCCTAATTTGTTTCGAATCGCAGCGAGTACGATCGAGCGAACACGCGTGTTGGTTCTCTTTCTCTCTCGGCCCTCCCCACACAGTCACAGTCGCGCGCGCATCGTTTGATGAAAAAAACCTACTGGCACGGAAATACCGCCGACAGACAGATAAAACGAAGCTCGACGCCTCCGCCTTGCGATTTATGAACGGTCTATTTCCGGAATACATACGCGGTGTGCCAGAGATATCGCGCGTACACGTCCCTCATCCGCGGATCTTACAACGGATTCGGAGCGGATGTTCAACAGTGATGAACATTGACTTTTCTCTTTCGGTGGTTTTATAGATCGCGCTTGCAATTAAGATATCATAATTGTGATGATACGAAACCCTCCAATTAAAATTCCATTGAAACAAACTTAATCCAAATGCCGAAAGTTAATTTTAAACATTTTGATTCAAGAAAAATGTAAAAGAGAGATTGATAATCTAAATATTAAAATATCTAGAGAATATTTTTCATACAAATTTATTATATAATATAATATATAATAATATTTTTTCAGAAAATCAAATTGATAAAAAATTATCTTTTTTTTATGTAATATGTAATCCGTTTTGTGTCAAGAAAAGGTTAAACGACGCATTTCGTCATCGTCATTCGCGTCAGGTTTCTCGGCGCGCGTCTGCATCTTTCACGTTCTTACCAATACCGAAAGTATCGTCGATCACGTCTGCAGTACGGATTATCAGAAATTCCCGTGCATGCGTTTGCCCGACGAATATAGAGAGTACGGCTCCGCATCTTTCTCCTTTTTATCTTTTGGATCCCGCGAACGGCGAAACTGCGCGCCATGAGAAGCTGGCAAAACGTGAGTTATGAATACGAGAGTCGGGAATGCAAACACGTCAATACTTTCTATCTCCAAGCAAACGTTTTTCTACTGTTCTCTCTCTTTCCCTCCCTCCCTCCCTCCCTCCCCCTCTCTCTCACACACTCTATGTATCTCTACCTTTCTGAAGTCCTCACGGAAGTTGCGTGCAAACTTGCGAAACGAACCATTGCCTGACTTGTTCCTTCATCTCACCGCTCTGTACACACTCTTGTACAAATGAAAATACGCACATCTTTATTGCAATTAACTTAAACGGATGGACGGGTCAGAAAAAATCGTGCTATCAGTTGAGTTTGTATGGAATATAATATTTCCTTATGGAAATACATTCGATAAATACGAATACAATCGACTGCGAATAGAAAAGAGAACGTACGATCAAACCTGATAATTTTTGTTTCAAAATTTTCAAGTTTTGTTAATTTCGCTTTTAACCGCGAATACGTGAAAAATTAAATACTTCTAATTATAATTCACATAATAATTCAATTAAAATAATGAAGTTAAATCGATCTCAATAAATATTCCAAAAAGCATGTCTAATACGATTCTCCACGAGAAAACTCGTGAATAAACATAATTGCACGCTTACGTATAAATGACTATTGGCTGGTCGTCGCATCGCAGGTTGTCGAACTTGGCAACTTGGCGAGAATGCATCTAGCGATTGCTTTAGACGATAAAAAAAAAAAACTCTGTCGGCAATTGCATATTGCACTGCCACCGACTGTGTCATAACTGAACGTCCAATCTGTATCGCGATAGCGCGAATCGCGATAAGATCCATTCTCGAAAGCGTGTCGGGGGAGCCGATAAGATACTCGATGTATCGGAAATCTGGCCTGCCGGCCGATTAGCCGCACCGAATGCCGGTGGTCTATTTATAATGCTAACGCACAAATCTAACTGCGATGGAAGTTTACATGCAAAAACGCAAACCGTTGCCTTTTACATAACGAATGGAAATGTAAATCATGTATGAAACTGATCTTTCTTCTGTCTTTCTCTCTTTCTCTCTCTCTCTCTCTCTCTCTCTCTCTCTCTCTCTCTCTCTCTGTCTATCTCTCTCTCAGTTTCACATTAATCTTACCTAAGATAGAATTCAGGGTCAGTGATAAGTTACGGCATTGCGTCACGTATAACTATTTTAATCAAGTATTTCAACCGTTGATATCATATCGCATTACAAATATAAATATAGCGATTATTATATGTAGATATAAACATGGTGACCAGACACCGTTTAATTTCTAGCAGACATTATTCTCAGAATAAATATTAATGTAAAAATTAATGTCTAATCTAATTAATAATTTTAATTTGATCTTTTCAAAGAGAAAAGAGATAGATATTTAGAGTCAATCAAAATTATTTTCCCGCTTTATCGTGTCAAAGTATCTTTCGTACGAATCGGGAAAGCGTCGATGCGCGAACAGCTGGTGTAATTCGTGCGCTGTTGGAGAACGGAGCACGCGGCCGTATAGCCCATAAATCCATGTCGCGGTCTTAGCTGCGATGGCTAAATGCCACCCACGTAACCCGACCTAAGCTAACGTTAACGAGTGTGTCCATCGCGATACCGCATCGCAGGTCGCAGCGCCATCGCGATGATCGACCTTTACTATTTCGAGGAGGCACCCAACATAAGCGCTCCAATTATCACCGCTCGCTGAGCTCTCCAACCATTCTCTATGTATGACCGACGCTTTGTCCACAGGACGCCCACAGAAAGGGAGAATGAAAAGCCCCAGGGGGAGGGACTTCTCTCTCCCTCTCTCTCTCTCTCTCTCTCTCTCTCTCTCTCTCTCTCTCTCTCTCGTTTTATGTATCGCACCTTGACGTGCACGGTAATGCTCAAAGCGGGAAGTTATTTTCAGTTAATGCAAATAGGGGAAAATCCACACGGTACTCTCGTCGCTGATAAACGTTTGAGTTCATTACTGCGTCGCATCATAAATTCGATAATGATCAATGCCTAGAATTACGTAAAAAAGACATATATTCTGCGTTTCGTTTCCACTTTGAATACTCGCGTAGAATAGGCTAATTGTAAGTCAATAATAGTAATGGTCTATGCAGCGTGCGACATTCCTTGATGTTCTTCGATAACGCGACATCCGGCTTGTAATTGAATTACAATTCAATCGATCAAATCAAGTTATATGAAAAAAATGATACACTAAATGAGATATCTCATCTATTTAAGAAAACAAGTAGACAAAATGTTATTTAGCACGTTATATCTAATTATATCGACGATGAGAGTCGACAGTTAGAAATCAGGAAATTTCAGTTTGCAAATATGACTGAGGGAGGGTGAGGAAATTTCAGTTCTCGCTATTCTTCCTAAGAATAACGTTCCTCATTAGCTTCGTCAGTTCACAGCGAGCAGCGTTATTAAAATTACATCAGCATCGACGTTCTAATTGTTTCATAGAGTTCCGAGAACACGATGGCGAATAATTCGTTCACTGTCAGCTGGTTTAAACGTATGTGTTACACAATGGTGCTTTGTGTGCCAGTTCCAGATTCACTTAGATTTAAGGAGAGAAAACAAATAGACACACGGAGTGTCTACACTGTAATTTTCAGCGTTTCGAAAACTTTGATTCGAAAATATTTGACGACAGAAGTCACGATTATTAAGTGCGGCTGACGAAAAAATTGACTGTAATAAATTAAAATAAGACGATGATCTCCGCGAATTCTCTGCGACTTAATCATTCATTTAAATAATCTCGATGTTTGTCGAGAATGATGAGATCCAAGCGAAATTAAATATATATGTATATATATATATACCACGTGTTGACTGCGCGACAAATTTGATAACGATATATTTCAGACACGCTTACGTCATTTTATTAGTATTTTCATGCTACACCGTAAACTTAATTATAATGATTGTAAACAATCATGTTACTTCGCAAAAATTTATTTCGCTGCTTTTATACCTCTTCCTTTCCGTGTATCGAAATGTAAATGATAATGTCTTACACATGTGCTCTATTTTAATCCATCGTCCCGTTTGTCTTTGCAACATGTTTAACTTTATCTTCATTCATACACATATTATACACAAGTGTGTTCCAACAATAATACGCTCTCTTACATGACTCGGGACTAATTATTTCGCAAGATTTAACTTAGATATTATAGATATGGGGATATTAAGAAATTAATATCCCCATGTCTCTGTTAAGAGCAGGGGGGAGGAACGTAAATTTATAACCCATCATAATATCGGCCTCCACACTCATAAAAATTTCATATAAGACAAAATATGACGAAAATAAAACAGATTTACCACAAGAAAATGGATGTGGGTATAACGTATAACTTTCTCTAACGCTTCATATTTCGAGTCTACGTATAAAAGGAAGATATTCGGGTCCTTTAAATCTCGAGAGGTCTCTCGCGACTACTCGTGCAGATCGTTGCGTGGCCGCAATTGAGAGCCCTCACGTGTGTCGCGCGTGTTTCGGCGTAAATTTAGCAGATCATAAATTTGCGCCGCGCGACGTATAAAAATGGAGATATTATTGCCCTATTCGCGCTCCCGTGAACGGGCCGAAAGGATCGGGCCGCGCGGCGCGGCGCCCTCCGCTCCTCTTCCGCGTTAGTCAATTCTGACCGCCACCTGTAGCTTCGCGCGCACGTCTTTCACGGCCACCTCGAATTCCTACGTCGTCGACCGCCTTCGAAAACCGCGTGCCACGACACGCGCGCACGCACACACATATAGAGCGGAGAATCGGAGATAGACAAGCACACGACGCACACGGCGCGCGGCGCCGCGCCGCGTTCTCGCAGTTAACACCTCGCGCGAAAAATAAACACATCGCGCTGCGACGCGATAAGCGAGCGGACGCGCGCGGTCTCCAAGGTCATCTCTGAAATTCCAGTTCCGTTCCGGATCGCCGATACGAAAAAGGGTAAAGAGAGGGAGAAAAGCAGAGAGAGATTCGAGAGACAATCGAATATAAAATGCATGAAAACAAATTCTCTCCTACAATAAACTATCAAAAAAATAAATTACGTCATTATTGTTGCTGTATTTTATTATTAATATTAAACTTTTTTACGTTGTAAAACAAATTTATTCCTATGACTTCATATTATCATTGCAAAAGGAAACTGTTAAGTGTTTACTTCGCAATCAGTCCTATTGCATTTTGCAATTATTATTAATTGATATCTATTTCGCTTAAATATTTATAAAACATTTCAAAGATAATACGATGACTCACGATAACACGGCTCCGAGACAGAGAATTAATATCTACACGTTACGCGCGTCACGTCGCGCTTAATCGAATAATCGCAACTGAAAAAATTTCCCGACAGATTGTTGCTCGTCAAAAGACGAGAGTCGACAAAGTATAATTCCCTTCGAGCGAGATAAAAGCGTCGGGATAACGGCAGACGAGGGCGATTCGATTGGCAATTTTTCGACTACCATTTGCCTTTTTATTTTATTTATTCCGGACTTTATACAACGATATGAACGAAAGATCCCGGAAAGATTAGCTTTATCTTTCGCACGCACGCGCGCTATCTCGGGACCGTGCCGTGAAACGCAATTATTTTCGTCCAGTGTTGACGACGACGACAACGACGACGACAACGACGACGACGGCGGCGGCGACGGCGACGACGACGACGACTCAATCGATCTCTCGCGTCTGACAGCGGACTAACAGATAGGCACCCGGCGCTGTCAGTCGAAACGCTACCAGAGGTACGCGCGGGCGAACTAATAATGTGGAACCGAGCGCGGGCAACAACCACCACACGTGGCGATATCGCGAAATACTGACATAATACTGACAGGAGGAGCACGGAACGCGGAGCACTTACACGCCAACGATACGTGAACCTCTCAAAAGCCAAACTGATTAACTTTTTTGTGAATTTCTCAAGAGCATTATTAGCTTACACTCTCAAAAATCTCTCCTCTATTTCATCTACCTTTTTATTTCATGAAATCAATCGATTTGACTTTTGAAAGACATATCGAATATCCGGAATAATCTCTCCGTATTTTTACCATGTCAATGGCGAATGTCGCCGGCACAGACGCTGCGCAAAATAGCCGCACGGCTCTGACGCACGACTGTATAAAGAATTACAGACGCATACATATGTAATAACATTACGTATTAATATTTTTGGAAAACTGCTCTTTACAAGATTTCAATCCGAATTGAATGTCTGAAATGTTATCGTATGACAGAATAAAATATTGTTTTTGAAAATACGCCGAAATTATAATGAGAATTATATTGACATTGATATTTTTAGTTGAGAAATACGTGCAAATAAATTGGAGCACAACGTAGCAGTGTAGTTATATGGCAGGAGGCAAGGACCGGGTCACTTAGCTCAGCGCGCTTTTATCACTTCGAAATCAGTCCGAGTCGCCATAACCACGCGACTCCGCATACCACGCGCCTGTCATCAGCCGCGTTAAACGTCAAGATCAGAGGACGCGTGCAATGTGTTCGCGTCGCACGATTTTCGGTACTATTCTCGATCTCTCGGCACCGGCAACATCGACGCGCGCGTGTGTTTACGACAATACTTACTACGCACTGTTTTCGCCGACGAAAACGTTTTCGTCTCCCCGTGCAACACACAGGCAAAGCGTCGCCGTGTCGTTCTGCCTTTTCGAGGCCGTCAGCCGTCGTAGGGTGGCGGCGAGCCTCACCTGCGAGACCCGAACGGCCCTTTGTCCCTTCGATCGGCCCTTTTTCGGGGGGACCTTCGGTGAAGCGGGGCACACACTCGCAAAACGTACCCGCGCGCCGACACTCGCTTTTGCAACTTGCCCTCGATTACTTATCCGCGTCAACGCGTTCGCGTCTCGTATTACGCACGTCGGTCGGTTCGCAACACACGGTGAACGCTAATCGCGATTCGCTCAACGCGATATCTCCCCCTCGCACTTTATTCGGTTCGTTCGTTCGCTCGCGCGCGCGACGAGCAATCGCAACACTCACGCGAGGCGCGAGCCGGGACTGACTCGAGGCGCGACTAGTCCGTCGGTTTTATACGAGTGACTGGTTTCCCCCGGCGGCACACGCGTCGCGTACGTACGCGTCGAAGGAGCAGCAGCCACCGGCCGTATGCTACCTGGCCGCCGCTCCGGCTGAGCCCCCCTTCGATCATCGACTGGACGCGCCGAAATTCTCTTTCAAATTTGACGTTTGCAAATCGTTCCTGTCCTTTTCTTTCTTTCTCTCCTTCTCTTCCTCTCTGTCTCTCTCTCTCTTCTCTTTTTTTTCTTTTTCGCTTCCTCGTCAGTAAACTCGCAACGACGTTCTACCGTAATAAACGCTTTCCGCCTTCGCGCAGCCAATCGACCGCCTCTTCCTACGCTTTTCCCGGATCCGCAGGCAATTTCGCAGAAAACATACGGCGAGTCGTGCGAAAACGCCGAGATACCGGAACGAGATTCTGTTTACACGCCTTCACGTCGGATGATGCGATCCGATCTTTGAAGCGTTCAGAATTAAGTCGTTTGTGGCGAGCGCCGTGCCAATTTCACGAATATTTTGGAACGATTTGATTATTGTATTATATATTGTAATTATGTATCACATTTCCGGCAACTCGTTAGTTTTGCAGATATTTGGAAAATTTCTCTCTCGTATGGTAAATAGCTATGACGATCATGTGTCCGTAATGTATTCATTACCTCGATAGAAAGTTAATCCAATTATTTAACTGTACTAGAGAGACATGAATGAATTTTTATATAAATATTTATTAATACTGTTTAAGTAAAGTATTAGAAATGTGATTAATAATAGTTTTATAGAGGCAGATTGCACTTTTCATTGATTTATTTCTGTACGAGTGATTTCACTCATTCAAAAATATTCCTTTTAAATTTTCATTACATGTAACATATAAGTTTTATAAAAAATAATGTAACTCCAAAATTTTTGCAAGAATCACTTATAAATCTAAAAATACATAGAATGTATAAAATTGAATTTTACTTTTTTGAATTATTAAATTATTCAAATATTGTTATTTACACCTGTTTATATAGCTACTAACAGGTGCGAACTCCGATTACGGCTCTGAAAAAATAAAACAAACAATTTCAAAATTATGTAATCCAAAAAAAGACACATCCAATTCTCTCTTGTGTAGTCAGGTAGAATATTCTTTTATCTACTCTCTTCATCATCCTCGAGCCCAAGATCTTGTATCCTCATGAATAAGGATAGTCACTGTATTATGAGTCACTCGCTGCAGAGCTATCAATATCGCTATAGAATATCGATCGGCAAAACTTTTGCGCCAACATCTTTTCGAGATACCTATTAATCATTCCCTTTGATACTTATTAACTTATTAATGCGTAAACTTTCTTCGAGAGATATGAATATCGGTATCCCATATTAGTCCGCAGAATCCAGCTGCACACGTCGCGAGATGTAAATTACGCGCGTGAGTTAACAACATTGTAGAAGACTTCGCACGTGTCGGCCGCGTGACTCATTCGCGCGCTATCAGATATATTTACGAGCTCGATGACCCTGGACTACGTTCATATAATAGTCTCATTTCCGTTTTGCCGCGTGCTTCGCGACTTCACCGCGAGCGTGGAATTTTGGCAAGCTTCGCTTCGTGGCCAATGCCACGATATATATTCGCGCTTCCGCCTCATTAAGATCCTATCTTGCTATCTTTCCTTTGATCTCCGTGAGATCCCTTTACACATTTTCGCCCTTCACTCTCTCTCTCTCTCTCTCTCTCTCTCCATTATCGTTGAATGCTATTTGTGTAATGTTTATCTAACTTCGCATTAAGCCCTGCCGTTCTTCGAAAGAAAGTATTACAAATACCCCCGCATTCTTTTCGCAAGAAGGATATCGAAGAATGTTATATCAACAGAAGCGACGGTAACGTGAAGTTGAGTCAACGAACTCGCGATTGATTCCGTCTCTTCCGCCGATTTGTTTACTCACTTCCACGCGATGTAAACGTCAAGGAACGATCGCCACTTCGAAAGACCACCTGACACAACAATCCGCTGCTTTATTGATATTGTTACAGGGCTTCTATGGTCGGTCGGATCGAGAAGATCGAAACAATTTCCGGCAAGAAGCTGTATGCCCCACTTGACCCACCCGAGCTATCTTCCGCGTTTTCTTCCCGCCGTCTCTCTTATCCGCGAGCACTGTAGATGCTTTGTAAAAAGGTGTTTCCGTATGAGGAGGAAAAATTGTATTTGAGAAAGAGAGAGAGAGAGAAAGAGAGAAATAGCACGACTTTAATACAGTTTTACGAAAAATATTGTCAATATTTCCTATATCATAAAAATGGTCTTAATATTTAATTGATTTTCCATCGAAATAGCTTCATTAAGAAAAGCTGAAACAATTTCTTTACAAATACCACACATAATATTATAAATGTCTATAAACACCTATATACAAATTGTATGTGAATTTATAAATAAAATGTCACGCGGTAAAATTGCAGCTTTTTTAATCCTAATTACTACAATACAAAGAGAGGAAATTTATGTATAATCAAGACACTGAGCGACGTCGACGTAACTAGTCCTAGGAAAAAAGTTCGGCGACGCACCTTACTAGGAAAAATCTTCACCGCACGTTGCTACTTCGCTTACATACAAAGAATCGCCGCGGCAAGAAGTGCTCGAATCCATATTCGCGTGCCGACACACGGGGAAAGATCCTGCCACCGCCAGATCCATGTAAGGATCTAAGCGCCCACCTCAGGCGCTGTTCGTAAGATAACGCGCGTCAGAGCTTTCCAAAGACGCGACGTTTGCTTATGGAAAATTGCCTTGACGTGCAGCCGGGGTAACAGCGAGAGGGGAAGGGGGGAGAGAGAGAGAGAGAGAGAGAGAGAGAGAGAGAGAGAGAAAGAGCGTGATAGCAGCTCTAAAATCTGCCAGAGCATTTGCGAACGAGAAGCGACGCCTATTTAACGAACGAGAGAGTACAGTCGTCGAATTTCCCAAACTCGACGCACTGAACGACAAGCGCGGGGAGGAAACGTCGCGCTCGGCTTTGCGACGCGTGTTGAACTACTCCGAAGGGAGTACAGTTAAATACATATTTGAGAGCGTCATAATTACATCGTTCTGCAGGGAGTTCGCGCTTCGTCGTCTGCTCGAGCGTACGAGCACATTTATTATGTGCGTTATGAAAAAGCGGTTTTTCATATTTCCGCGTAAAGTAACATGCCGTGTCTTTTGTACGTTTATTCAAACTGAATGCACGTATGCAACGCACACACGCACATGCACGCAAACACACGTAAATAATTTACAATTATGTCGATTAAAAAATTGAGAATTATTTTCCGTTTCCTTCCTACTTTACGACAGATCAATCTTAAACATAGCTCGGATTATTACAGAAGTGCTATTAATTATTCGCGTACCACGCAATAAGAATCCGAGCTCTCTCTTTGTTAATAAAGACTCCTGAATGGGTTAAAGGATACTTGGCGAATTCTCTTCGATTTTATCACAAGAGGGTGAGGAGGGTTCACTTATCTCAGGATTCATGGCATATTACAAACTCTCCATCGTCCGCACTTGTGTGTGTATATATATATATATATATATATGCGCGCACGAGCACTTGGGCACATAATGCAGCTCCGTCCGAGTATTACGCGACGAAACGTAACATGTTACACGATACGAGCACGTCGACGTGATATTACTATGAGAGTCAGGCAGGACTCGTATTTCGTTGAACACCCCCTCCCTCTCTCTCCCTCTCACTCTTCAACTAATGAACGTATTCTCGAGATTCTGTAAAACAAATATTCCAAAATTTTTTATTGCCCTTTTTGATTAATTATGAGATAATACAGCTTCTTAAGATCTATAAAAGTCTATATTTCGTATTATTAATATTAATAAGTCTTTTTTTCTTTTTTTAATGATCAGAGTGAGCAAAAATATAACCACGTTAAAAAATTTTAAAGAAATTTTCTCATAATGCGGTCTGTTTCTTTCGATTGCATTTTATCTACACCTTTTTACAATTCTTTTTTTTTCTTCCATCTGCATCCGAAAGGCTGTATGAATACATGCTTATTTCATTTTAAATGTAGAGAATGCAAGAAAGTGCAGCCAAAGGGAACAGATCCAATAATTCCTGGCCTTTACCCCAATCCATTTGTATCGACAAAAGTGCGCGCATTCGAACTACGCTATATACTCGGGACGGTGCGATTCGTATTCATCCGAAACACGTTTTTCTCAGCCTGATCTCGACGCGATCCACGTGGAACCGCGGCGTAGCACGTAGTAACGCAAAAGGAGGCCAACCTACGCCGCTCCAGAGAATAAATAACCACCTACTATCGATCCGATCGTGACTCAGGACGAATCTCCGTCCGAATGAAGCAATCGACTTCTATATCGAGTGTCCCGGCAGTACCGGATGTCTCTCGCTAATGATAGACTCGTCGAAAAATACACATGTGACGGTAGACGTTTCCCAAAAACGTATTATTTTGGAGTTCTCGGCGGGTCCTCCTCTACTTGTATACGGCTAATTAACATATACACAGAGGTAGAGAAATGCTGATGCTGTATCGTAAAGCGGATATCACGCTTAACATTTTCTCGAGGTTATCGCACCCGCTAGTGACGTAAACCCGTTGGAAGGTAATAAATCGCTTATCTGAATTGCCTCGAAGTTTCATGTTTTATACGCAGTTTCGCAGTAATATATTGAGTTCTCCGTACAATAAATATATCTGTCCCCATTTTTCGACCATTAATGTAAGAAAAAAAAACATATCGGTTCATCGGTCTATGAATAAGCAATTCATCGTTTGTTGATACTGAACGAAGACAGATATATAGATCCATTAATCCTATTAATTTTCACAATACCTTGCAGAATGTCATACATATAACATTCTCATTTGGATAATTGAATCCCACGTGTATTCTGAATAACACGTGGCCACAAAACTTTCTAAACGTAAGGTCTTTTAATTAAGTAATAGAATTCGATTTTCGATGAGGAAGAGCGAAGGAGGATCAATAAATATGCAAATGTACTCCGGTGAAGCATTTATGTATATCCGATAAACCGAACGATTTGTACGCAGATGAGGGCACGAAGGAGTGATACACGAAACAATAAAGAGTTTACGAGAGAGTTTGCAATTTATGATAATCTGCTATCAATCCGTATGCACTAGTTCTAAATGTACGGGAACAACTCGACTCCGTCCTCGGACACTCCTGCTAAGCTTCGCTAAATCCGAAGTTGCGTACCATTCGAAGAACGAGAGTACTAGAGAGAAGGAGAAGGGAAGAGAAGAGAGACAGATGGGCGGGATTGCGAAACAGACTCAACGGGAGGAAACAAGGTCTCAAACTGACGTCGATTCTAACGTCAATTCTAAGCCATCGTCCTTCCTGGAAGGAACGCCGAAAAGAGAGGTTGCCTTAAAAATCCTTTCTCAATTGAAATTTTGCAGCTCAAACCGCGGCGGTAACAAACGTCAGGTAAATGGCGTCGAGAGACGCACAATCGCTAATTGAGAGCTAATTGATCTACGCTATGCAATTTACGTGCCGCTGATGCGCGTGCTGATTAGAATACATTTGTTCGCATGCTCGCGCACGATTCCACTTGCAAAGGTATGCAGCTTCGGTATCGTGAGTCAAAACGAGTTCCAATCCGCGCAGCAACATTCTGTAATTCAATTTCGATCTCTTGTGTTTACAGAATTCCGGATAATAATTTTAGCGTAAACGATAAATCACGGTAATTCGTCTCGGGGCAATGTGCAATTATCGTAAAACCGTTATTTCGCGATAAATTAGATAAAAAAAACTCATGGTTTTTTGAGACTCACTGTGTAATTATCTACCCGAGCAGCACGCTTAATCGCGTAGCGACGTCAAGATATAAATTCAATTACGATAGTTTGAAAAAAATAGACATACTCAACCACTAACAGACCGAGTAGAAAGGGCACGTTCGACGGATTCGATGACTCACGACATGTATTTTTAGTCCTCCCCGAATTGTGCACAAGAAATCGTGCGCGGACGTGCGGGATTTCGACCGCAAAAGTTTGTATTCCGCTTACGCAACGCGCGCATGTACTCGACGTACTCGTGCGCGTGTTGGAAATTCAAAGCTGTTGGTCGGCTGCCGAATCGGCCGATGTGCGGTTGCATCGTGACGCAAAGGACACTCGCGAAATCGGGCGTCGATTTACAAAGCCGAGGCCGGATGGTGCAGCGGCTGGTATTTCACTTTGCGATTTCTAAAACCGCAACATTCGGCGCGCGGCGCTGCTGCGACTCCCGAAGCTTTAAAACTATTCGCGCGACCGAGACGACTCGTGATATTTCGCTGTCATCGTGTGTCTTGTGTATGTAATATCCGGACGCGCGGGAAATAACTCTGTGTCGTTCATTCATACGCGCGGCAAGGGCGTGTCATACACGAGATGAAAGACTTTCCCGTGGCGTGGCGGACATCACGAGCTCGATGAAAAAAAGGTCTGCGGTCGTTATTTTATTTCGGAATATTATTTTCGATTTAACGTTTTTTTTCTCTGTGACGTGCGCGCCGTCATCGACTGTGAACCTGCGTTATATTCCATTGCGGCTGAAATTAATAACCGCGTTATCCGCGCTTTTCACATTTATTGATACGAGTCTCTGTTTATCTCACTCCCGGCGACGGTATAGAAAAGAACGGAATTTAATGCCAAATGTCAGCCCAATAATATCGCTCCAATGAAACGCTATTTGTCAATTGAATAAAAATTTCCTCGCAAATTCTCGCAATACACATCTCACATAACGCAATATACGTGTATATTATGTGCCTTGACGCGACGTGGAATAATTTGTTCAATGTATGATTAACGTACGGCTATATGGTAATGAAACATAATTAATTTTCATTGTTAAAATATATTATATTACGAATATTCATTTTACCGTAACAGTTGAGTAATTAGTCAATAATTTGACTAATAACATTTGATATTAACATTCAACAATAGTTAAGATGTATAAATATGCATACACATGTGTTCCAAGCTCCAACGGAACCGGTAACCTGAAAACTTTGATTTAAAAAAAAATGCCATTCTTTGTTTCTCTTGTATATTATTACACGTGTGTTTTTATTTAAATCGACTCGTATCCCCTATTAATATACATCTATATTTGCAATGCAAGTATTATCCAGTATTTTATTCATACATCTCAATTCATTAAAGCTCTCCAACTGTTATTCATTACGCGCTACGAATTGTTTATAAAAATTTCGCAAAATAAAGCAACTCGCGTCAGTTTACTATTATTGCAAAAGTACACATGTGTAAATATATACATATATCGTGTATGTATCTTTCCGCGAATGAAGTTCTCTAAATCGTACAACGGCACATTTTCAGTGATGTCAGCCGAAAATTCTATAGATTACGAGGAATAGAGATTATTTCTTAAGTAAGCACACGAAGCAATTGCAACATCCTTCAGTGAGTGTGTCTCTCATGTGGAACATTCTCTTAAGCGAATCCACTGTTTTCAAGCTAGATTTATCTGAGCATCTTGTTGCAATAAAACCGAGAGAAAGACTTACACCGCGAATACGTAATGTCTGACAGACGCATGCATACGCGAGTAACGGAATAAAACAGATTATAATGATGAAGAATGATATGCTTCCTAGGAGTGAAAAAAAAGGGGAAAAATAATAAAGATTAGGCAAAGATGTGAACTAATTTCAAACAAGCTCTCAGCATGAGAGGGTTGTAGATAAAATTCAGCTATAATTAGGAACAGATAAGCAAACCAATCCATTGACGTAAAAATAATTTTTACGTTCGCGTTTTGAAGAGATTGAAGACGAAACAGTTAGAAGGGACGGTTATTTGCGTATTATTAATGTTAAAAGCGGGTATTGACACGAGAAGCCCCGGGCAAAATCCCCGTGGAAGTATGCATCCGTTTAAATGTCGCCGAGGGAGCTCGCAGAGGAGAAGCGACACACACGTCGGGCGTGCCTTCGCGACAGGAAAGTCGTTGCAGCGCGAGCTCTCCTCCTTTCGCATTCCTTCGGAGCATCGTACGTATATAGGACTCATTGATTTCCGCGGTACGTGACAAACGCGATCGACCGTGAGTCTGGATCCCGGGGATCCCCGGGATCCGCATCCGCGGTAGTATGGAATCGGGAAATGGATCCCGTGCTTGCCACGCGCTCTTTCCTTTGCCTCACGGTAAAAACTTCCGAGTGGATTGTCTTGTTTTCCGGATCACTGAGAGACCCCGATCCAGTTCCCGGCGCGTACGTATCGCTCCCGATTCATCGACATGACGCTGTGACGAAGAACAGAGATACGAAAGAGCGTTACCTTGTCGGTGACGAGTCCGTCATGCGTAAATCCACTGTCCTGACCGGATTTATTCGCATGAGCGAAAAATGCCTCTCGATCGACAGCGAGCGATACAAATGTTTATTTTGTAATAACGACCTATATACGTATTGCGTGTATTGCATATATATCGTACATCGCATGTATTATGATTGTTAGCATTATGTTTGTGAATATACCGAAACGGTTCTCGATAATACCCTCGTTGAAACTTTATTGTGAAATTTGCATTGTCGACTGCTTGGGGAATTCAAAATAATTTCAAACGGATACGTCAATCTTTGATATGTATGTATATGTGTTACAAAAGGAATTCTGTATACAGTAGCATTTTTTAAATTATTTTACAAATAATAATATACATTATGCCATGTTGAAGGAAGATTACTTTAATAATGTTAAATATAAGATAAGAATGCCGCCAGTTAAACTATGTCTAAAACAAAGTGTATTATTGTACGACCTTTGTGGTTGCCATCGTTCCAAAATTTTAGTTATGAAATGCATACTGCACAATTTACGTGCACATTTATCATCCGTGCCATTAGACCCACAGAAATGGCCGAGAATTTGCTGTTAAAATGTTCAGAGGCGCGTATGCGTATATTCACCTTTTACGTCCTCCGTGCGCGTTCATGGCCATCTTTAACCCATTTGCATTCATAAACGTGCATAATGGACTAGCCGCTATCACGCAAGCATATTGCTGCTCGTCACGTTTCGGTCGAAAAATGTTAAGCTATCAAAAAATGGTAAAAATGCATATTGAATTCGCAAGCATTGTTCACGACGCATTTTAACCAAATGATCGCTTTTATGCAAATAGCTAATTTGTATTTCTAATTAGAGATTACTAGGAAATAAATATATGCAAAAATCTCTAACTCTGTAAAATAAAATTTTCAGCAATATGCGTAACTAAATGAAACGCATGAATAAACAAATATATATAATAAAATCAGATCTATTTTTAGATACATAAAATGTTCCAAATATGTATGTCAAGTATATTTTTTTTATGAATTTGGAATTCCTTTCTCTTTAATTTCCTTTTTTCAACTTTATACAGTATTTCAAAAATGGAACTACAAATTAAGATTATGTTAAAAATTGATTGAAAAATTCTTTCAGTAGAGAAAGAGAGATAAAGAAGAAGAGAGTCTATTTCAATTGAGAAAGAAGATAGTGCAAAACATTATCAACGGTTTCGCGAGTATAGACCACGTTTCTTTCTGTTGTTTCATTCACGAATCTCTCTTTTTCGGCAGTTTTTCCGATACACGTTAGCAACAAAATCGAATGTAGGACACACGACGAATGTTCGAGCAAAAGGGTGAATTGCGTTTCGCAGGTTACGAAATTTCCGTTTCGTTTGCGACGTAGATCGTTCATGCGAAGAGGCTTCGCGTAGTGCTACGAATTGGCAGTCGTAGACGAGCTCGAAGGTGTTCGTAACAGGGCGTGAAACTACGCGAAGGCACGCAAAGTGCAGTTCGAAACGGTTTAACAAGCGCGGCAGCTCCGGCAATGGACCACGTCCAAAGTAGTCGAGCACAGGCTATTCGTCACTCGTCCTTCTGGTTGCTCCCATTTGCCGGACGCGATTGCGTACCACGGTTGCTCGATGGAGCTGTCGGTTCCGGACCGGTCGCCGCGCCGCCTGCCTTTTTTTCAGTTAACAATAACGATAGCCCAGCCTTGGCAGCCGGAGAAGCCATTACTCTTGCCAGTTTCAGCCCTTCTAACTAACGTTAACGCACTTTCCTGATGGGATATATGTATTAAGTCTACGTCATTAGAGAAATATTCGACTATCAAATCACATCGATTAACTGCGGTCCTATATGGGATAACGATGATTAATCGTCGTAAAAATAATTTTAAAATAATTACAAATAATTAAACAAATCCAATATCTCTTGATTATATGTTAATTCTTAATTTAATGATTATACGATTATATTAATATCGAATAAATTTACAGATATAAATGACCATATTTATTCATCTATAATCATATAATGTATTAAACGAAAAAAAAAATTGAATCAATTTGTATGAACTTTATTCATCTTAAATGACAGCAGGTGAATGACAACGCGAGAACATAATTAATTGTCGCGTAAACTTTGCGATAAAAATTTTACCTCGCTAACGAGTATGCCTTTGCGAATGATCGTTAATTTCCCAATTAAAAGGAGCTTTTAAACTCCTTCCATTTTGTCACACGCGTCGTTCTAAATGCTCAGCGTATCTCCTAACGATGCGAATGACCACTTAGATTTTACAGCACGGGGGAAATCGTTAGAGCGCGGTCGAATGACTCTTGAGAACGATTTCGAGAGCGTTCGCGGGCAACAATAAATTTAACCCTCGAGTGGTAATGGCGAAAGTACTCCCTTGCGCGCAGACAAACCCATCATCGGGCCAGTTTCTCAGGTACCAACCACGTGTATACTCTTTAGATGTAAAGGGTAAAGGCGTACGCGTACATATATATCCTGTTATTTACGACTTACATACTCGGCCGGTCGCTTCGACCGAACGAAGAATTGCCCCCCTGCGCGAGGCGAGAGGAATCTAAAATATTTACGTCTGGCGTACACAAGCGGCCCAGGAGATAAGGACGTTTGCTCGCGAAACACTTGCATGACATCGGCAAACAAAGCTCGCCGTACGCACGCGAGATGAATCTCAACGTCGTCGCTGCCTGCTCGCAGACTTACTTTCGCGGCCGCGTTCCCTTTGGAGAATCGTGAGAGCACTTCCGCGGCGCAGCATTAGCGTGGGTAATAAAGATAACCGGTGGACTAACGGCCGCAAAAGTTTCTTTCCCCCCGGCCGTCTCTCGGTTGTGCATATTGCATGGCGTGATATATACGTGGAATACACGTCGCGATTCTAAATTCAATGGTCGCGCCCCGTGGTGATTGTCGTTACATCGCACAGAACTGATGTAATTAATTAATTGCATGTAATTAGTTCATGCTAATCAACGGACAGTTTTTTTTTATTCAGATAGTAGCTCGCGGGTGTACGAACATACGCGCATATTATTATTATTTGTGACAATGTGCGTCGAGTCTCATGACGAAATGTAACAATTCGAAATCAAAATGGAGCGCGCGCTGCACTGGCAAATGTATGCAGCAACGGAAACGGGTAATTTAGGAAGTTATATGGAAATAGAAAATTATACAACGTCACGGGCAAAATCAGATTGTAATTATTGCTTGTGTATAAAAACCCGTACATATGAAAGTTTTCTCGGGTTTTCTTTTATCCTTCAATGAATTTAGAGTCAACGTTCGATTGTAAACGTGATTATGCGGCATCAGATTTAATTGAAGGCAATTCCATTTTTTTTTTTTTTAAAGAAACCGGGAACTAAAGATTGTGGAGAATCGATTGATCGTGGAACTCGGTACTTCGCCAAATCGATGCCCCGCACACATTTCTCATCGGGATCTAGGAACGAGGTTAGCAAGTGCGGTGTCCCCGGGTCATAGAAATAGGATCAGGTCGAATGGGTGCTCTTAGTGATTACATTTGCAAGTCAAACGAGGCAGTCGACAAGATGGTAGAAATATATATACACACATATATTCGTAATGTGCACACATATACATGTATATATACATACACACACACACACACACACACACACAC
>NW_012026784.1:4492236-4501663 GCF_000956235.1 Wasmannia auropunctata
TATATATATATATATATATATAAAATAATGAGCTAAGACCTGTACAGAAGGACCGATGAAGCAAGAGGGTGAAATCTCGACGGGATTTACCTGGCTCCAAAAGTGCCCAGGTGAATTCCAGAGGGAGAAAGAATGTCGCGAAGAAACAGAAAGATCGATGATGGAATGACGGGGTGTCATTTTGCGTGAGAAGGGTGTAATGGAGCATGGAAAACGAAGGCAGCTATCGAAGGGAATGTGTCATTGCCCTCTGGATCCGCAAGAAAAGGAAAAGTAGCGAGGAGAAAAGGGGGAGGAGGGAGGGTGAGTGGATGGGGAAGATCGAGACGGATCGTAGAAAAAGGGTATCGGAGAGAGGAGGAAACGAAGAAGAGAGGACACATCGGAGACGCGAAGAGAAAAGAGGCAGAAACCGGCGGAACGGCTCAGCAGGTTTATCCTGGACCAGCTTCATTTTCAGCCCTCGTCTGAATATAAAAGACAATTTAATTATAGGGGGATTTTCAAAGGCGGGTCGCAACTCCCTCCCCCCCCTTCCTCTCTTGCACCTCTCTCCTTCCTCCTTCACCGTTTTTACCTCTGCCCCTTCATCTACACCCTTTGTGCCTCTACCTGTCGCCGGTATATTCCTTAGAGTGTGACGACAAGAGAACTCGATACAGATACACGTACGCGCAACACACTGCGGATACTCATCGTATCTATGTGCACATCGTTAGACGATATAAGCTGATCATGTAGGATTTATGTGATATGAGGGTCACGTTAAATCACGTAAAGGTGAAGTAAATTATGGACAAACTTAATAGTATCATAGATGCCTGCTGCGCAGTTAAGTTTGTAAATTAAATGCGAATAAATTGGATGAGTAATTAATTAAAACACAAAATAGTATAACGTTTATCCAATATAAAGCGAACAACTTTATTAAAAAACGCGAGAACCCAACGTGCGTCAGAATGACTGAATTTATAAATAAAATACCTTTTAACTGTTTGCGCAATCCGTCTTTATGCACGGTACATGTATTGCGGCTTGCTAAGTCTTCTGAAATAACGTGTGACAACATCCTTGTGTTCTCAGTAGCATAAATAATTATACTAACCACGTTTTTACATCTGAAATATACTCTTGTCAAATGATATGTTTCATTAATGTGTTTAATCGCATCCTTATTAACGGATTATTAAATAAATGATTAATAAATAATATAGAGTAATTCAATACTCTGCATATCTCTTTCAAGAGAATTTCTATTAAATCAAATTTGAATTCAATTTTTTTTAAGTGCAATTTAATTCCATTCGAGTTTCTATTCTAAAAATATAATTTTCTGACTAAGACATAACTGTCTATGAAATAATAAATAGAACGCTTGTATTGTGATAAACACATTTATATGAATTTGCGTATTAAACTTTCCCCATTCTAGCTTATTTTCGCCTACAGTAAAGATATAACAATTACATATGAGATACAACTTGCACACATTACGGAAAAAAAGCAAATAAACTTTATTAAAAATATATCGTATACGCATAGCGCTTTCTACTTGTATATACGTATTATTACCTACCGTTTCGCTATGGTACTTTTTGTGAGATATCATTTGATAACAGCAAACGGGCAAAAGATTTAATTAAAAATAGCACTCTTGACATATTTCTTTTTAACAAAGAATATATCCACGGGATAGAGCAAGTACAGCGTTGATAGTTGAAAATTATTAACGCGGTGTATACGCGAAATGAGATTTCGTAATGTGTAATCAAGCCAGAGGCATACGAGTTGCGCAATTTCGCAAAAACTAATTAATTTCACATCATCTTTAGCATAGTTAATGATGTGTATATAAAGGATACGCAATTCATCATCAAAAGTGTTTCAATATCATATTCACGCGTGCTATTATAATTAATCTAATTTATTAATATATCGATTATCGCGAGTCCAATAAACATAAAGATCGTTATTACATAAATATCTATGTCGAAATGAAATTGCAAACTTCCGTAATTGTGCAAATTAGAATTTTGTTACGTAGAAATATAAGATATAACGTTTTCAGATCCACGCCGCGGCACGGCTGGCGCGGAATTAATATCCGCCGTTTTGCGATCAAAACAAAGTAAAATGATCAAGAAGTAAACAAACGCACGGGACATGCACACGGACGAAATGTAATTTTACACTAGTTACGACATAGCACAGGTGTAGAATTAATGGGAAACCACGAGTCTTTGAGCCGGCCAGTGTTTTTGCGATATCGCGGAAATACTGCGCACCCTCGCTCGCTCCCTCGCTTGCGATCGCAACTATTTAAATGGACATAATCAACTTCCACGAATGCAATTAATTTCAGCTACATGCGTGCAGATAAAACCCCACGGCCAACCACACTGTCACTACCGCCGCCGGCGTAACCCGTACGGCAATAATTTCCGAATATGCGATTTACAAATATTATACGATAAATCAAAAGCGGATTTATATATATATATATATATATATATATATATATAAGATCTACAAAAATAAAATTTCAGATTTTTTTATAAACTCACTTTTTATAAAAAATATCTATCAAATTTCTAAATTTCTCTACAATAATAGTTTAATATCTTAAACAATTAGCTTAGAAATTGTATAATACATATGTTTTTACATTAATCTTTCTGTATGTTATATTTCTTTTGAAATTTGTACATATTGCCTGAAAATCGACATATACGGTTTTTTTCAATATCTCATTATATTTCCAAAAATAAATAGTTTTGTCTGAAAGCTCATTGCATCCGCGCCTGTAGAAGATTCCGATTTCTTTTCCCATTCGCTCTATGGCAGCGCACATTCCGCATATTCCAAAGTATAAGTAACATATCGAATTCCATTGAATCCCTTTACGGCGTATTTCACAGTACGAGTTTCTTTGAGTATCAAATTAAAACGATCAACAATAAATTCAGTTGTCGCGCGATCTCGGATTAATACCGCGTTCTCACCATGCTGGGCATCTCATTAACGGAAAACCTATAACGCTATTTTCAGTCAGCCGCTCCTCGCTTCTGTCTCATAAATATCGTCTTTGCGTCTATCGAGGGCGTGCATGGTTCCGCACATGATTCCGACATTAATACGAGTGTAATCAATTGCCCCTCTCTCTCCCTTTCTCTCTCTCTCTTCTTGCTCTTCCGCGGTCATAATTAAATTCCGCATCTGGCCGGTGAGTAAAGTTTGCTGAACAAACATTGGAATGAAGTCGTAATCTGATTCTAATTTTAATACATGTGGCAATCGATTATAAAATATTTTGCACGCATCAAAGGACAAATAAATGTTTACTGGATCGTGATCGCTTATTTGTAGCATTGTAATATATAGCACAAAAAGTATGAATTTCATACCATTGATATTTATAGATATGCTCACCAATTAACGTCCTAAATCATTTGCCCTCCGGTGACAGATAATTCCAAATACAGATTACAAATGATAAATAGATTGACGTTAATAATCCCTATTTAATGCACGTAAATAGATCTCTAATTAATAGAATGATAAATAATCAGATGCTTTCTTTTCTTTCTTTCGCTCATTTCTCTCTGCAATCGAATATCTCGTCATAAAGTATGCGAGAATAATTTATTGACTGCACACACCACAGGGGCCACACAAAAAACAATATGCGGTCCGCGTCGTTAAAGACAAGGACGGAACACACGCCACTTTATAATCCGCGGATTTTATTCGGTGCTTCACCCGAGCCGAGGTTAACAAAGATGACGTGCGGGCGGTACGGTATGTAAGCGCCACGGATCTCGCGCGCGTTGCTATTCTTCCGCGCTTAGATAGATGCCCAGTGGCGCGGAATCAAAGCCTTCGCGAGCCCTTTATTCACGGACCGTCGCTATTTCAGCAGCCCTCGGGCGCGAGAGCCCGAGCGCGCCGGGGCTCTCGTGCCCGTCTCCGGAACCGGATGCTGCTGGCGGGTAAAGGTCGGCGCCATTTATACTCTCGCGGAAAATCCGGGCGAAATCTCGCGCTTTGAATACCTCGGCAGGCCTCGCGGGATATCCGGGAGACTGGCCCGAGTTCAGGTTACGGTGCACGTTACCGGCGAAACAATGGGCATTATTAAATATTCGGCGTAGATGGTATGTCGAGAGAGAGGCCGCGGGAGATACTAAATGGAACGCAAGGGGAGGGGGGAGGCGAGGTGGAGGCGATGTCATTTACATATAAATTGCCCGCCTAAAATCATACTCACATTTAATTTTCCGCTACCAGGCCGTCTCACGATCTGCCTCTACTACTCTTGTGCCGTTTAAATTGGCGTAACATATCTGCCCGTCCTGATCGCGCTTAAATCACGGCAGTTTATGCTGCGATGAAGCTCACAGCTAAATGACCGAGCGCCGGCGTTTAACTATTCAAATGAAAATTCGTGCGAAACGTATGCGGTAATTCGTGACAGCGATGGTAAAAGGAATCAGAAAATGGAGAGTATATTTTCGCCGTGGGATGAAAGGAAAGGATCGTGAGAAAGAAACAGAGGAAGGCAAAGCTCATTGAGTGAAGCACCGAGATTAATACCTTTGGAAGTTTGGAGCACAATAAGAGCATCATCTTGCAGTATAGAGTATATCACTTCAAAGTTGCACAATGTAATTATTGGTTTATGAATATATATATAGAAAATTGAAAATTTTTCAATAAAAAGTGATAATCCATATGTATGTACGAAGTGATCTATTAAGCGTAAAATTATATTTCTGATTAAACGAAAAAAATATTTATATTTTGTAAATAGAATTAATTTACCCAAAAAATAGATATTTAATACTAATAAGTATTAATTTATTTGTAATAATATTAAACAAGTTTTCCGACGATTTTGATCATTCTCTACTTGATATCGTAAATACATATGTTTTTTATTAATATGTGCTATATATTATTTAAAAAAACGAAGACAGAAAGAAAGAGGTAAAAGAACAGAAGAGGAGAAAATGGAAAGGTAAAAAGAGAAAGAGAGATAAACGCGCGAGTTGAACGCTAGAACGCAAAGCCGTCCTTTTCAGTGGCGCTACATCGTCCTGCAATTGCGACGTTATTTACATGATGGACGATTAAATATCCTCACAAACACACCCTCGTCCGTGTCCGCGTAAGCTCGAGGATGCCCTTGCGAGAAAATTCGAAAAAAGTCGGACGTAGATCTAGCCGACAGTCCGCGCCAGTGAATTATTATTCATATTCGAGAATCCGGGAAAGCCCGCGATGTAAATTCAACGAGGTAAAAGACACCCACCGGCGTGACTCTGTTATTACGTTCGAAACTTCTTTTTGCCTTTTTGCCGCAAGCCGCTGTGAATAGGAGATATATTTCAATCGGATATTAATTTGCAGATCTAAAAGTTCTCGAGAGAAAACTAGCATATAGACCATATTATAAACATCGTTTATTGCTATAATTATACGACTATTTTTATATAGACATTACATGAGTATCACAAAGCAAATGAGGTACTCTTGCAATAAAGTTTCATCTTAAAATGCAGGCAATTTAAGACATTTTGATTAAATTAATTGAAAATATCAATTAAAAATGTATACGTCAAAAATGTACTTTGATTAGATATTAACGAATATACTCAGCTAATTGTGAAAAGCGATACTTCGGTGAAGCTTGATACCATTGAATTCGAACAATATTTCCCTACTTGTATTCTATAGATATAATTTATATTTATTTCAATAATATGTCGCAAAATATATATTTCAATCTCACAATATTAAATATCCTACAGAGAAATTTAATTTTTAATTTCATTAAAAGTCTTTAATTTTTAATGTGACGTAGATCTATAATATTATCTTTTAAATTTTTGTTAAATTCTAAAAATCAATCAAAATTGAATATTATAAACTTAAAACGTTTTATTCTTTTGCATAATTTTTTTAAAATAATATAAAATAATATAAAAGATTAATTTTTATTATGCGTCAGATATCATCGAAATTATAAGTTTTTCCACCGGTAATAAAATTTATGTCTATCACGTAAAAGTCATGTATATATAATATAGATCTATATGACATTCAATTAAAAATTCTAAAAAACGACAGAAATTGACTACATAAGCTAATCATTTTAATTCATACTTGCAACTGGCCACACAAGAAGATGCGTCGCATAACAACGAAGTCTATGCTCTATGTACATGAAAATTGCAGCAAACCCTCTGGCCCTGCTTGTGTATTTCATATTTTACGATGTGTACGCAAGACCGTCGTGACGGCAAATACGGTAGAAAGGAAGAGCGGAAAGACCGAGACACAGAGAGAAAAATAAAGTTCATCTCACGTAACGGAATTCCGTTGAGCTTATCGATTGAAAATACAAACTGTAACGATGATGATTACATAAAGTTAATAACATATCCATCTGAAAAAGAATGCGATAGTATACCAAGATAGAAGAGACTTAAAATTGAAATAAAATTATTCGATCTATAATACTTTCTCTGTTTCCCTTGAAATAATCACATATTAAACAGGATCATTTCTTAAACTGCATTAAACGCGGAAGATTATAAGCGCTATGAACAACGGGAACAATCTAATGCCTCTTTAGAACAAGCGTCAAATGTACTTCGCTCTGATGCTGCATAGAATGAACGAACAGATGATACGTATATAAGTAGAGGCGACGGAGAGGGAGGCATTTCTTGCAATGCATCCATCCTCGCAGCAGAGGCGAACGCACGGTATGGTGCATTAACACCGAACGTTTACGTAAGGCCGAGATGCGCACCAACGAGATCCGCCGCCGCCGCCGCGGCGGAGGCTACGGCGCGGCGACGGCGGCGGCGGCTGCTGCGTCCTCGTTTTTAACGATCCTCGCTATCCATCGTCGAGATCTGACTTTTTAGTCGCGGCTACGCCGGCATACGCGTTAGCCTCGTTAAATGACAAACGAGCAACGAGTACGGAATATTAATGGCGCACGCTACTTTTAGGTACGAATTACGGCCACGCCGTAATCGCAGCTTTTATTGTGTAAACGTCGGTTGTAAATATTATCAGTGGGGCTAATATCTAACGAACTTTTATCCATGCGCCGCTTCTGCAAAGGCAAAAGCGACGGTCGACACACGGTAGGCCCGTGCGTTGCACTTGGAGTTCTCTTTTCAGGTGAGAAAAAAGCCGGAAACGGCCAAATTATGCGGCTTCGCGTTTCAACTATGGCGATCCGCGAATGTAAGCTTGTTTAAACCAATGGCCGCGGCTTTATCGGTCGACCTGAATATTACCCTATTGTCCGCTTTGCATTTATCGATGACGTGCGGCCACGATTCCAGGTCTCATTTGCGATTTACGAGTGGGCGAATATTTAGAACTGAATTCACGATAGCAAACATACATGTATGTAACGAAATGCTGAATCGTCGACTGACAACGTTCGCGACACAGTGTTAAATAAAATGTTCGCTCAGCTCGAGCACGCGCGATAAAAATAGCACCCGGGGAAATATTAATCATGTTGATCGCGTTTGTCAACCGATATCACGGCTCATTGTATATTCGGACGTCTACCGCGAGGTACTCGTACCCGTACTCGTATACTCGACGTGCGCTACGACGACGCCGCGATTGAATAGCAACGGCGTTATATTGAAAGTGTCGGGCATTACGTCGCAGTAATGAGTATATACGTGATTTGTGACCCGTCGTTTGTCATGTTGGCTGCGCAGCCCCTCTGATTCAGCTTGGTTAAACTGTACCGGCGAATTAAATTCGGTTGGTATACAGTTACGTACGTTGATTCAGCGCGTAATCGTTCGATGCAACATTCATGAAGCCGGCTAAACGAATGCCAAAGTTACGTGCGATGTTTCTACGACCGAAACTTGGGCACGGGTACACGCGGCCACACGATTTATTTTGCCAATATTAATATTTTCACTCTTTATTCTTAAGTAATATTACAAATTAACATTAGCGACTATAATAATAGCAATTAATTCGGAAAAAAGATCAATTTTAATTCATGAAATTTTAATTTAAACATTATTAACTAATTTAAATTTTCAAAGCGTTTATTACGTACAAAAAATGAGTATTATCTATTTTATTTTGCGTTTTATATATAGTTATAAAGAATTTATATTTTCTTGTAAAAACGCGCTTTTTCAAGCAAATTTAATTTCTATTATAGGCCTTTAAAAATAACGATCGTCCATTATTTTTCAAGCCGAATCCGATAGCATTCGCCGAAAGCTCGAGAAACGCTTAGGTATCGTTATTCAAATGTAACCCCTGTGGCAATTTTCCGGTTCGCCCTCTCGTATTTTTTTTTTGCTCTCCATCGAGTTGGAATCGATAAAAACGTCCTATTTCTCGCGCGCACGCGAAAAATGTTGGGCAGCCGCCCTTGAATTTCGCGTGAAGCGCACGCTAGGAAAATATTTTTCAATTATCCCTGCGAAACGTTTCCCATCGATAAATCCAAGCGGATCTATCGATGTCGAAGAAAATCGACGTAACTCTTTACCCGGATTAATGGCGAGAAACAAATTTTATCGATCCATCCGATCGCGCGCCGTCGAGAAGCGACGTATTGCGGTAAATCTCGCTTTGCAGTCTTTAGGGTTAATAAAACACAAGCTTTGCTACTGAGATCCCAGGCTCTCGGCAAATTGCTGACTTTCTCCGCGGAGTGTAAACGAGAAATCGAAGAAGATTACTTGAGAGAACGGGAGAAAAGATGAAAAGGAAGTAACGAAAATGCATAAAAGCTCCTTCAAGAGGGTCTCAGGGGGATTGGAAATTTAATATTGCATAATCGTTTGATGAGAAGATACTAACATCTTGACGGTGTTCTGTTACATAAAATAACGTTTCTAAATCACTTCAAGATTCTCCGTATTAACTTTTTAATGTCAAAAGCATTAATTTTTCTACGGTAATATAAAATTAATTAGTACACGGAAAGAACGATTTTGTTGAAAAGTCTAAAAATTTTGCTGAACACAGATCTGGAAATTAATTCTTGTTGAATCATCAAAAAATTTTGTTGGAATGTTAAAAATGATAAGTATCGCTATAAAACGTTTTGATATTCTAGCAATTATTTTGACTTTCCACAAAATTATTTTAATTACTGAATAAAAATTATTTTCAGATCAGGATCCAGCAAAATTGTTCTTTCCGTGTAGAACGATTTCAAATTTTGTTAAATCGCACACGAGAATTAATATATAATACTTTATTTTCCGTAACTTTTCCGTTATTCAACGATTCAGTTTCGCTAATGCTGACTGATAGCGCGGATATAAAAGTAACACAGCTTTCAGCACGCCGCATGTCAGGCTTCTCGGACCGCAAATCATCGACGATTACACAAGAGAAATGTGACAGTGGG
>NW_012026784.1:4501683-4540893 GCF_000956235.1 Wasmannia auropunctata
GGGGGTGACGCGTAGGACGAGCAAAAGGGTGAGAAAACAAACTGTGAGAAAAGGGGGCAAAAGACTCGCGGTGATAGAGGGCGACCAGAGGGAAAGATATAAATCGGCCATCCCGAGTCTTACCTTCTGGCAAACGTTATCAAAATTGAATTTCCGAATATGGAAGAAGAGCGCGCAGTGCCTGCGGATTCCCCGGCTGGCTCCTTCGTTATTTATGTCTGCGACGTACGGCCCGCCGGAGCCATTGTCGATATACAATAGAAATTTGTTCGCGCGACGTGTCGGGCAACTTGAGGAGCGACTCGTCTTTTCGAGACTTTTACCGAGATTTTCAAGAAATCGCGGAAACTGCCTCAGATCCACGAGTGCGCATGAGGAAAAGAAATGGGAAGAAAAGTAGAGGAAGAGGCACACATCGGAGGTCAGATTGATTGCTCTTTTATCCCTCGCCGACTCAAGGACGAACTACAGATCTCGCTAGAAGGGTCGCGTTTCGTGACTTGTGATCGAATTCTATCCTATCTTCGAGCTCTGATTTCGTTCGCTTCACGGGCTCATTCCTTTCCGGTCGTTAATGCCGCCAGTTCTAATGTGAGTCATTATACGTTTGCCCTTCTGACCATGTAATGAAAGAGGTAAATGATTTATACAACATCTTACGTTCAAATACCGATATATCCGGACTTAAATACTATAGAAAAAAATATGTTACATAATGTGCGCGTAAAATACATTTTTAAAAATATATATTATCAAAACCAATTTAAATATAATTAGAGTTAAATTCAATTATCTTTAAAAGCAAAAGTATTTATTTTTAAAAAGAGAATTTTAAGAGAATTTATTACAATTGTTTACATAAATACTCCTTATAATGAATTATATGAAAATATATTTTATATATTTTTTATACATATTTAATTTTATACATACATACATATATATATATATATATATATATATATATATATTATACATTATTAATTTATTTGGTGGTTAATTATTGTTTAAGATCGACAAAAAGTACTTGAGTGATTTGATTCGAATTCCATTACTAATGCGATTTCATTCCTAATTCATTGTACTAATAACTAATTTTAAAAGTAACCGCTCGAGCTTCTTCCACGCCCTGAGGTAAATTTACGGCTGATCAAATGCGGGGAAACGCTCCTAAGATCGAATTCCGCATTCCCATCTAACTTGGATTCCCTTCTGCAACCCGATTCTCTTACAGTCGTTAATGACGTAAAACGATTGGGTATTGGAGATCGTTTCGCAAAAGTGTCGTAATTAGAGAAACGTGCCGCAGATCTAGAAACCTTGGACTTTTTTACACGTTATTGCCGGGATTACTCGGCGGATTCCTCCATGAAATTTCATCTTCCACAGATTTCGCGTTCCTTAAAATACTCGTTCTAGTTTTCTTTAAAAACTCCATTTTTGTTTTAAAACCAAATATTCACTTTTTTAACGATGTAAATCGCAAACTCAAAATGTAGCTTATAATTCTATTTTAATTAAGCGCAAAATGCATTTAAATATGTACGTATAATATAATTCTGCCAAAGACAGAATTCCAATTTTGGAGCAATAAATTTTTAAATGAAATAACCGTGAGAATTAGATATTCATAACGCTACATTGGTCAAGCATTATTGCATTTACCGTGTAATTCTATTAAAAGCATGAGACAAATATGTATGCTAATTCAATGCGCTTAGCGGCAAAGCTTCGGCTGTTACTAAATGAATCAATTAATTAAATTATCGGCAACGTTAAATGATGCATACCGAACTTTCTTTAATGCACTTACATCAGAAACGAGCTTTAGAATTTAGCATCAATATCGGGTCATCCGGGACCGTAAGAAAGTAGGATATCCGAAACCATCATCCAACAGCACGAGTTTCAAACATTAAAAAAGAAAGAGCTTATAATTTCTATCGCTTAATATCTAATATTAACTGTCACTTAATATCTAACATTAACTATCGCTTAATACCAAAGTCAGGTACTTATATAAGATGCTGAAAAGATGAATAGAACATAAAATATTGCACCTCGATATCGATTTCGATTAGATTAAACCAAGATACATGTCAACGATAATCGAATTTGAACGCGATCTGATTAAGCTGAAAGTAACTTCAGCAGAAAATTTTTTGAACAGAATCAAGTAATGCGTAAAAGTGACGCGATGCTTTCTAACGATACAATGAAAAAATAACGAATATTTGTCGACATAACAGCGGCTTGTGTTACAGTTGGCGAGAAATTGCGGTCGGAGACAGACGACGATCAAATCTCGATGAGAGCGACGATTTGCTACATTTTTGCGATTATTCTCGCGAAGTGCCATGCCACGTGAAAACTACGTCGGCGATGAAGGTAAGGTGGCCATAACTGGGAATTATTACAACAGTTGGAGCAATGCTCGCTACCCATGCTTGATGGGAGCAACAAGAACTTAGGTCAACCAACCAGCTAGCCATCCAAAGCAGAAGCAGCGAACGGACACCCACGCGTATAATTTTACGTTTGCTCTGAAGTTACAGACGAGAGATAGTCTCGTCGCTCCTGGCTATTACTCGCAAATCACGTTGGAAGTAAGAACATAGCGAGAGATGATAGAGATAAAAGAGCGAACGTGGAATAATGTTAAGAGAATCTCAATGTGCTTGTAAAAGAAGAATAACATGGATTGTCGGGAATACATTTCGGAATTCGAGTCGGCAAATTTTTCACTTTTGGTAAATAGAAATTTTCGTGTGAAGATTTAATGTCATTTATAACGTTTTTGTCACAGATATTCAATTTTGTTATAAATTATAATGTACGTAACATAAGTAAATAATACGGGCTATATATTCTTTCACTCTCTCTCACACACACAAAAGAATTAATAATGTACGCATCTACAACGTGGACGTTGTAGATACCCTTATATTACGTATGTTTCGCGGCATAAGATAAGGAACTAATAAAATGCATTGTCGGCGGTCTATGAAAATTTTCTATTGCACGAGATCGTCATTATTAATGTGTTAATAATACAAACTTTCATCACTAATTCAATTGTTTTGCGATCGATCGAACGGAAAAGGCAGGTGTAGATATAATGAATAATCTATGCTGTTCTGCCAATGTTTCGACATTGAACAAGCAGATACACATGTACTTAACAGCTTGGCGAAGGATACGGGTGAAACTACATTAAAATGTTAATCTCTCTTCGGGATTTAATCACTAGTTTAAGCGCCATTATTACACCTCTGCGAATCGCACATAGCTTGTCACATTTGAAGACAATTCTTCAGCGCTTTCGCGAATTTTGCAAGTGTTAAGCGGCCATTATTTCTTACTGTGGATTAAAGCGTCACAAAGATGTGTTATGGAATCTAAGATACAGGGAATTCTGTTCCTTGTTTCTTGCGTTGTTCGACAATAACCGGCGATTGAATCTCGAGAACAGCGGAAGAGTAAATAAATAAATATATAAGGTATTTGTTAGATACTTCCATACAATTGCGCTCGCCTTGTGACGCTGACATCTCCTCGAACAATCGAGGTTCCTTAAGGAAACGCAAATTTCCCTCGAGACCTCCTTAACAATGCGGTCAACACCATTAAGCGCGCTTCTTGGATTATTTTCAACGAATACTCGGCAAAATTTCAATTCGAATAAGTTGAATAAGTTTTAATTTGGACAAGTTTCTAACGAAAGAAACTCTACTTATCAGTTATAGTTCGACTACGCTTGAAAAAAATATGGAGACTTACAAGGTAAATATTTTTTAATTTTTTTAAATTGAATCCTTTATATTTTTCGAATAAAAAGTTTTGACGTAAATTATGAGTAAAATTTCTGTGTATCTCAGTATATACTATCTAAGAAAACGATTGTATCATTGAAATTGCGCCCAAACGTTCTATCGTAAGCTTTTTCGTGAAAATAGAACGAGATTTCGAGCTCGAGCGACTATATCAATTCAATCTCACCTTTGTAGATCCTTTAAGCTCGGAAGAAAATTCAAGTTAAAGGCAAAATTAATTCTTTCGCGAAAGCAGTTTTTACACAGGTGGTAAATTAATACATGGTCTCTGCGACACTCTGCGTGTCTCCCTCGAATTGCCGTAAAGTTTAACAATCCACTTAAACCAGCAGCAAGCTTCTAATGAAATCAGTTCTTGTAAGGAAATAGTTCTATTAGGAGTGGGGAACAATAAATTAATCCACGTTTAATCTCGGCCCGGCCACACCCTCGGATTACTCTTTAGAACGCCGGCTGGAGTTTCACGATCCACTTAGGCCCGTAACAAGCTCGTAATAGAAAAAAATTAATTCGACCAAATTGCACGGCCGTCTTGTTCGAGAGTCCTCCTACCCGGCATAAACCGACAGATATAAAATGCGATCCGTCGAGAAACTTGATCAATTGTATAACGTAGATATTAGATGTTAGATCGTTATATAAGAACCTTGTCCGCCTCCATATTCATAAACGATATATTGCCAAGTTGAAAAATAACATTTGCTTCGGTATCGCGAGGACAATAGCATGTCGAGTTAAATTTGCTTCGTCATTAATTTTTATCACCTCATGTCGACAAATGAAATTTTAACGAAGGCAATAAATCTGGAGCAATCTTTATTCACACATCGATTCGTTATATCTATCGTCGATGCGCCTATTGCGTTTATTGTCAACAAGATGACATTTTGACGTTGAAGCGCTGAACCTTATATTTCGAGAATTCCCTCTCTTGACAGATCCTATCGAACGAACTGGCTTAATCTTACCGCTAGGAATCGCGGCGGAGAGAGAGAGAGAGAGAGGGGGG
Source organism: Wasmannia auropunctata (assembly GCF_000956235.1). Classification (NCBI taxonomy): domain Eukaryota; kingdom Metazoa; phylum Arthropoda; class Insecta; order Hymenoptera; family Formicidae; genus Wasmannia; species Wasmannia auropunctata. The sequence goes on from NW_012026784.1 coordinate 4,506,526, forward strand.
ATATCATTTTGATAAACCACCATCTGGCGACGTCGCTCGCTTTTCATAAAGAAACCCGAAAGCGAACGTAGCGTTTTCTGTTCCGGACGACGACGACGACGTGGCCTCCGGCGCCTTGTTACTTCGCTCAATTTCTATTTCCCTACATCGAGGTTGATATCGAGTCCCCCTCTTTCTCTCTCTCTCTCTCTCTCTCTCTCTCTCTCTCTCTCTTCCCTCTCTCCTCTACCGCGTTTTATCCGAGTTTTATCCGCCTCTTCCTCCATAACCACGGTTGGCTCGAATAAACAGCACCGTCGCCGCGAACTCGAGACAACCTATCCGTTTTATCGAGGCAAATATGCTCAGGATCCGTATACGCGCGAATACCATTTTCCGCCCGCGTCTCTTCCTCCTCCTCGTCCTTCTTGCGGATTACCCGCTCTCGTTGCCACTATGGGGAAAACATAAATCCCGGGGATGGTCCGCGAGAGCACCGTTATACCTACATTGCAACTTTTATTACTCTCCGATCTGATTGTAAGTTATATTCTGTCGTCATCAAAAGCAAAAATAATCAAAAGCTATTATTATCATCATTGTTGACCAATTCCGTTCGGTTAATTCGAAATTAATTATTTGCTTTAATCATATCAATTACAATAAAATTAGAATTTTTTTTTTATTGTTAGATGTTAAACTTATGTATAACTTATAGAACACTTTACAAATTCATAAATACATGAAATATTGCGTTACAATTAAGATTTTTACTCAAAAATTGTTTACAACTACGTTGCGAAATTTCTAATATCATAACAATCCGAATAGTTTTGTCTTTTTTGTACAACAGTTTGGAATGACTTCGGAAAAGCATATTCGAGCAACGGATTACGAAACGGCCTGCATAACAGCACAGAGTGTTTTCAGTGCACTTTAATAAAATATGTTATATTATGCCCGCGCTCGGACGATATTAAAGTTTGCCAATGTTTGCACGTTGCTGGCGCGTCATAGTGCCATATTTACCGGAGAATCCTTTCTCGGAAGAGAGACAGCGGGCAAGTTTATTTAATAACACGTAGAGTAGCATCCGGGAGAAAAAAGGGTCGCGGGAGAAAGAGGCGCTTCAAAATAACGCTTCGGATGGAAGCTGGAAGGATAGAATCAAAAGGAAACTACCGAGGTAGGTTGCCGCTCAAAGATACCCGAGATCCTCGAGAAAGTTCGTGAAAGGCACATCCCGTAGACTTTTGTAATTCGAGAAAACGAAGGATACACGCGCTTGTGCGAGTCTGATTGTTCGAAAGCAGCAGCTTTCGTCACGTTTTCGCTCCGTGCGGTAATCCATTCGCTTCTAGTATCTTTCATCAAAAGCATACAGTTATAAATGTACAATTTCCGTCTAAACGAAAGTCTGGATTTATTTTCTGTATTAACGAAATTACTCGCAAATATTAAAGAGTTTTTAATTAGAAATCTGGCATTTGCGTAATTCCTTTCCTTCATCTTTGATGAAAATAAATAATGATTTGAAATTTTGGCAAAAGAAATCAATTTTCGACGATTTTATCCACACATGCAAAAATAATGCATTTTATGTCAATTGCTGCATTTGTATTTTATCACAAATATAGAAATAAAAATGTAGTTAAAAATTTTTCAAAAACTTTTTAACAATTACTCTTTAATCTAAAGGTCAGTTCAAAATCCTGATTTAATAATGAAAAATAATAAAAAATATTAATCACATGTTTAATAAAATTTATTTATTTGTCTATACCTCATCCATTAGTCTACCACATGGTTTCATTGACTTTAGTTGAAAACGTTCCGCGTCGACATACAATTACATTGACGAACTTTGCCACGCGCGATTATTCTTTGTTATTCCCTTTTGCAGCCAATCCATGAAAACTGTCCATAAAAACTCGTTGGAAATGGCCGCGCGACGGCAACCACGATGACTAGCAGCAGTAGGAGGGAAGTTTTTATCGCTCGTCTTGCGAAAGACTACCCGATAAATTGCCCTTGGCTCCCAACTACATGAAATAATGTAATTGTTCCTTCACTTTTGAAACAGTATCAACTTTCGCGATTTACAGTGATGAATAATACAGTGATGAACGACAGTTTTGTTAATGTGAATGTAACAACCATTAAATACGAAAAAATTAATCGGCGCAATGGTAAAATTTGCTCACCTCTTTAAAAAAAAAGTGAATCTTAAAATAATAAAAAAATTTAGAATCAAGTTTTTCTCGAGTTTGCAAAGAAACGATTTGAAGATCTTTGAGCATCTTGCAATCCCGGAAAAAATCTGATCTTAAAATCTCACAAGTCTGATAAAAAGTCAACCACTTCTTTTCTCGATCATCACTGTACCATCCCTGCTATTCGTTTATGTCGAAATTTAAATGAGCGATCGATAAAACTCCCTGTATAACGTAATTTCAACAGCAAGCAGCAGTTCGAAAGTGACACAAGTGTAACGCGAAACCGGCTGCTAGTACCGGTGCGATACGAGCTCCAAGTAAAAAAACGGAAAACGACCTTGCCACTTCAATTTCACGGTACACACGCAAAAGTGTAATTTTTTAACGCACCCGGCCGCGTCGGAAATTCTCTGTGAAAAGCTTCGCCGCAAATGTGCCGCGATATACGCGGGGTCCTTCCTTTGTTACGGCCATTCGGCGTATCGCCGAAGTTCGTCCTCTTTTTCGCGCTGTTTGTTCCAAACCGCGCGAAATGGGCTAACTATGGTCGTCCAAGAAAGGAAAGTTCTTATCTTCACTACTTTCTTCTTCTTATTTTGCAACAGACAAAGAGGAAGAAGAAAGAAGGAAAGGACAGAGAGCGGTTGTAGAGGCGTTCGCCTATCAAATTAAATTAACCTTCCCTAACCCGTGTGTCTCTAGTGCTGGCTGCTTGACCCTCGCGACCCTTTCCCCGATCTCTGCGAAATAATTCAATTCTACACTGCGTCGCTTATGGGGACTATCTTGCTGTTACATTGGCGGTAATGGTGGTTATCCGCTGTCTCGTACACCACGCACCGTCCCGAAGAATGTGGTAGATACGTGATGCCGATAAGGGATGTAATTAGTAGCAGCGTAAGTAGTATTGATATCGTGGAAAGTGACGGAAAAAAATTTCTATTTAACCGCAATATCATTTAAATAGTTCCATCTTAATATTATTCTGTTTTAAGAAACAAAATTTGAATCGTATATATCTTTAAGACAGTAAAATTCAACTAGTACGATTAAAATATCATTTAATAATATAATTTTAATTGTAATGTTATGCTTATAAAATTTTGTATCGTTTTTTGTAATGTTTTATGAACTTTTCATATGGCTACAGTTGATACGAGCAAAAAATTCTTGAAATATTTTGATAAAAATATGCATAATTATTCCATTATTATTATTCCATTATAATATATAGTATTATTATTATATAAAAATAAATGCAAAAATCATGAGGCATTGAAATAATTGGTAGCGATACTTGCAGGGTTTGACAAGATGGGCCCAACCCAATAAAATCTACCGGGTAATTTGTTGAAAATAAAAATCTAAAAAAACTCACTGGGCTGGGCTTTTTTTAAAAAACCCGGGTTTTTTCAAACCCTGGTATATAGTAACGTTTGTTAACAACGGACACATATATTAATGCCGAGAGTTGAATACTGCTAAAGCCACGATACAATGTCAAAGGAAGAGTCGCGCGTACTTCACTGTTGGAGCGCGAGCTCGTATAATTTCCCTTTAATCCCTTAAACACGACAGCGGATGAATACTAAACATACTCAATTAAAGCCGCCCGTTCGCGAAAACTTTTGAAATTGGTTGAAAGTAACTTACCCTCGATGGCGGTGCTGCTCGGCGTGTCGCCAGAATTATAGAGGTCATCTGAAACAGAAGTTAGAAGTTTATCGGCTGCGGGGGTACTTCTCGGTAGACGGATATTGGGCATGAATTAATTAACGAGTACTTGCGAAACACTTCATTAGATTAAACTTAGATAGCATTCTCGGGCGCGTCCATTATTTCGCGATCGGTGCCCAAGCGACTCAGTTCGATCGAGAACTGCTAACAAGTAAAGTAATTCAGTCTTCGATAATTACGTCTCCGTAATGACCAGCGCCGTAAATGCAATTTAGCTCCATTAAAATACCAAATCGCGTGTCATCTAGCGAAGTAATTGGCATTGATTAAAGAATGAATTCACAAAGAAGATTGCATTAGTCAGAACCAATTGATAATGCTATGTAAAAAAGTAACGGAACGAGAGACTTAAAAAAAAAAGAAAGATAAGTTAATGTTCTTATTCCGAGAAAAGAATAAGACGAGGAAATTTCTCACTGAAAATTACAGATCACATATTTATACCTATATATCTATTTCAAAAAGCATTTGCTCCACTTTCGAAAGCTGTTATATTTCTTGACTCACTCGATAAATAAAAAATTATTTTAAAGATTTACGTGAATATTTAAAAGTCTAAAAATATTTTGTGAAAAATATCTCAAGTGTTTTTTTTTTTCATTTACGCGCCATAAATGACTCGGTGAGCTCTATAAATGTCCTGATCTTATTAAATATCACCGCCATTGCGGGCACCGACGCGTTATAGATTATGAATTTGCTTAGGGGTGAGCAATTCAATATTTCGCGCGGCCGCGAACGTTTGTTATATAAATATACGAATGGATTGCCGCCGGACGTTTAATATAGCGAGTAAATTTTACGCAACATCGACGCGAGTCCCGGGCAAATATCGGATTATTCGAAAGTGCAGGCAAATCCACGGAGTAATCTTCCTTCGGGACAACCGCTGCAATATTTACTATTAATATTTGCCCAGCCGTAACTGCCCTTCACCTTCCATCCAATCAGCTTTTCACGTCATATGCTCATAGTAAACATCAACCGTAACAAATTTTTAAAAGTACAATCCAGTGTCCTTTTGCATTGATTGTTAATAAAGTTGATAAAAATCAATAATATAAAACAAATCAACTACTTAAAGATATTCGATCGATATTTCCTTAACATAAATTTACTTCTTAAATTTCGTTTAAAGTGTTCCTAAGTTCCTAACACAGACTGAGGTATGTATAAATTGCTTAATTATTCAAACAATAAATTTAGATTGTTATAAATCTTTATTTAAAAAAAAGTAATAGTTATTTTTTCAGATTTATTCCATGTGTTTATTTTTTATTTCAGTTTGTTTTAACAGATTATAGGACAATGAATGATAAAGAAGCATCCGCTAATGTTATTTAGTTTCCTACTTGTTTACATCACCCACGAGCATCGTTGCTAATTATATTTATGTCACGTGCTAATCTTATACGTCCTAGCGCGAGTCGTTAATTTATAAATAGGTAACTTCCGACGGAATTAATGATTCGTTTCTGTTCCGAGGAGAGCTTTATAATTTATCCTTCGTAACTCCGTGCGCACACCGAAGATCTCCGTCGGGAATTGAGTTGAATCTAACGATCAATAAAGCGTTCACGTAATGACCCAATTATTAAGTTATTGACCATTGAAGTGTATAAAACCGTAAGGCACCGCCGTGACGATATTGGTATCCGTAATCCTACACTCCCGCATCCTCGTCCCTCGCAATTAGACCGTCGGACATCTGACATTTTTAGATTGGACTTGACTCCGTACGAAAGTAGATTGGTGGTACGTCACTCGATCACGTCTGACCTCGTGTTTATATCGGCGCGATTGCGTAGTCTAATGTCTAAACCAAACTAAAATCAACGTTCGGAAGATCGTTTTCTCACGATCACGATGCTCTGACCCAAAACCCGGCTGAATAAAGATAGATATCCCCGCGTCAAAGGATATCTAATAATAGGTATTTCAATTTCCAACTACTTTTAATGCACTGAACATATCTAATTAGAATTTCATGAATTTGTGATAAGAAAAGGAATAACTTTCTAAGAAAATTATTACGTGATAATTTGATTTATTTGCAGAGATTGCAAATAATACAATTTTAGTCTCTCTTCCGGCTAAAAACAATTATATGTACATCTTATCTCGATTTGTACACTAAATTCATTTTCTTGCGAAATTTATAACATCTACAAAGTTTATATCGATTTTCACTGTATTGTAATATCTCTTATAGTTGTCTAAATGTTGCAAGGATTTTTTGCGTAAAAAGAAATTTTTGAGCAAAATTGACCCGTGCTAGGCACTCTCATAGAACGTTCCTGCGCCCTTCAAAATTCTGCATGCAGTAAAGTGAAGACCCAAAGGTTTTCTTAAGACCTTGCCGAGCCAGCACTTCTGACACAATATGACTTTACGTTGTTTCGCCATACTATAAGAGTAAAAAGCGATTGGATCCGGGACGTGAGAGGAGTATCTATGAACGAAGAAGAAATTGCTAAGAGTATAAAGGATCGAGCGACGTTCCGGAATGTTTCATAAACGCTTTCATTCGATGTTACGTTCTCTGACATGTGACGAACGAACCAAAATATATTTTGAATTCGGAAACGAAACAGTAAGATAGTAAAGCGCACCTTCATATTCCTGCCACGTAAAAAAACGGATTGTGTTTTCTTTCAAGAAGTTTTAAAATAATCAATCACGTTACTTCGATAGAGACGAAAGCGAATAAGAAAAGAAGAAAAAAGAGAAAAGGGAATAAACTCTTCTTATCATTAAAAAAAAAATGTATTAATTTCCTGCTCGGCATTACTTCCAATCATCAGTTTTATAAGCGAGATGCAAAGTTTGTCATTTTAAAAGCAGTATTATAAGGTTTCAAAGCTTTTCTCTCGCGATTATTCATTCTAATAAACTATAAGGAAAAACGATCCAGTCACATTTACAGCAGTTTGCCATTTAAGATATGGACAATATATTTAAGATATAGAAAAATTGGTTGAAACTTTTTCTGTTTCAAGGAACGAGTAAAATCATTTCTGTTCTAGCAATTAAAGGTTTAACTTATTCACCAGATGCTTGGAAACAAACGCTCCGACATCCGCCATTGCCAATCGCCGACTGAAAATCCACTCAAACGAATTCTTGCCATGTGGCATTTAATTTATGTTCGCTAAACATCACCAAAGTTTTATTAGTTCCCGCAATATGATTCGCAATTCGCTTCATATTCCATGAATCAGCGTGTCGAATAAGTTTGCCGCGGGCATGCGACGACTAGTTGTTAGGCTGTAGACATAAAATGAATCGGGCATAATGGCCTAACATAAACTGAAATTGAAGGTGTTGGGAAGTCGATTTCGGCGCCAAACTTCTAGTCGAGTGTAAATTCGTGTCGCATGCGTTATTAAACGAATTAATTTCTGCTAACGACAGGTCGGCCGCGGCAACGAGCAATTTAAGCAATATATATATATGTCGACGGCAACTTTGTTATTAATCCATTATTTATTTGCAGCAAATAAAAAAATACTTGCGAAACATTCGATAAATTTAAATCAATCTGTTAATTACTTTGAGAATATATTATTACTGTGACACAATTATGATAACAAAATTTAATTTCATAGAATAAAAGTATAAAAAAGAAGACAAAAACAATTTTTCCGCATACACATAAATAATAATTTTAAAAAAATTACGAACAAATCTGATATTTGTGAAAATTTATAGTTTTCGATGCATTTTTTATGACTGCCTTTATCTCTGAAAAGTGTCTAAATTGAAGAATATAAAGAACCGTAAATTTGTTGACTAAAAATCAACATGCTAATTAAATTACTCTAAATAATACAATGGAATTTGATTATTTTCGCGAAATAAATTTACGCGGAAAAATCTCCGCTATAAACGTATATATCGTAAGTACCAATATAAACGTAACAGAGATACAGTGCAGCTCCATCGTGCATGTACACCATGTACCTATTATCGTATCCTGTATTTCGCGCAATTTCCTATACATTGCATTTCGATGTGTTATACACCCGTGACGAAATCAATGATTTTTTTCGCGGTTGGTGAACAATATCGGGCATTGCACTCAATTAACCGGGAGACAATTACTTTCAATGAGGTTCAATGAAATTCGTGGCACGTCCCAAACAGTTTATTTCACTGCAAGAGATAATACCATTAAAATATCTCTATTCAAATCAGCTTTGCTGCTTTGAATGATGTCCATTCTGAAAATAGACTCGCTTTCATCATTAAAAATAATAAAAATTTACGCAAGAAACGACAAAATGAATTTTTTTGTATTATACAAAAAATTTTTTTGTATTATTTTTTTGTGTAGGTACAATTGTAATAATTCTGTATAGTAAATTAAAGACAGTCTATAATTTACTAATCTCATTCTTTATTTTATTTTCCTTTTAATGTAATTAAAAAGAACGTAAAATAATGCAAACCTAAAATTAAATTTTGTTCAAAAATTATCATAAATAGATAATATTTCCTATATATTAGTAATTAAGACATGAAATATTCAACTGAAGGAATAGATAATATATTTATAATATTATCATAACCAAAGATTTTCTACTTTTATTGTTTAAAAGTAATACCCCTGTTCATGTCTAAAAACAAAACATTACGCGGATCATAATTCTAATATGCGAAGTGCCATTCAGGTACGCCGGAAATGCCTCGGTTCACCGAAACGGACTCGGTCGACTGGTTCCTTTGTTCCTCTTTTGGACTTAGGGATTTTACTCGTGTACTTAACTCGCTGGCAAAAGAACAATCCGTCTGCCTTCTACCTTTATAGAACGTACGCGATTAAACTTTTCTCAACGAATCGAATTTAACTTTCTGCACCGTCCGGGGTAACTACTTTTGTTACTCGTTCACCAACAACCTCGTTACACGTTGAACACCGCACTGTGTCGAGATGGACTTCTGCAAGTTGCACTCGAAAGAAGAACGAGTTAACTATTGATTCTGAGCAACTCCGGATGAGAGTTCTAATCATAACTGTTATGGAGTCTCCCACACGCAGTTATTTCTTTCGACATGAACAATTTATTGGCGCCGAGAGCAAAAGAAATCGAATGCGCATGACAGCCAACTTGCAACATGTACACGCGCTTTATATTAATATAGTACATATACATATGCATAGATTCGAAATATCTCTCTCTCTTTCTAACATTTACACTTTCAATGAAAAAAAATAAAGAGAAAAAAATTATTAAGATAAAAAAAAATTCTTTTTATATTTGCTTAAATAGAAATTAAAAATAACTTTTTTCCATGTTCAAATTATGTTTTAAGAAATTATTTAACATTATTTCAAAAAACATTCAATATTAATGCAATTGAGTAAAAGAAATCATTATGACGCGTAAAGTTTAATTAGTTCTTATATAGAAATGACTACAGTATATTAGAAATCAGGTTGAATAAATCGAGAAATTTATAAAAAAGTCGCTTCAAGTTTTAACAGCGTAACACAATCTTCTCTCTCACATGATAGTTGTTTTTGCGTGTTTTAATCAGAAACGACGAAACCGATAACGAACAAACGAACGTTGCATCACAAACGTGGCTCGTGGCTGTGTCTTTTTCTCATTACCGGCCCGGTATACCATCTGTATCCCCTTCAGTTTGGTTTTCCCGTTTTTCTTAGTCGTTGTCCTCACCTCCGACACTATTTATGTTTTCTTTTCATTAACGCCGCGCCGTTCGCGTACTCAGCACAGTTTCACGTATTTCATTCACCTCGCTACTGTTTCGCTTTTTCATACACATTCGAACACTGGCCGCACTGACGAGAGAAGACAGCCGAAAAGGCACGTCCTTCTGGAGTAATGACCGATGATAAAAACATGACGATTAATATCAAGCAATAAAACCATACAGCTCGAATGACTGTCAATTCTTAACTTCTTCACTTCCAACCGGTTCCCAATCACGATCAACTCTTTACTTTATTTGTAACATGCAAACGCAAACAAGTTCAATCGAAGAAAAGACCATCCGAAAAAATTCAAGCTCCATTTAAACACTTTTAAAAAATGTGAATATCATGCAAAAATAACTTGTTAAAGAATAAAGACTAAATAAGGCTCTCTCGTGGCAAATAAAGGCTCCGCATTAAAAGGCTTAACAGCAGTAAAATATAAACAGCCGACTGTAATTATTTGCGTAATTAACGAATCGCATCGGTGAAATTGCGACGCGTCTAATAAATTGCGCATGATGTTTTAAAAAGCGAAATTGAGTTTAAAACAGGTACACTATCGGCGCCGAGCAAACGACTTTTGTTAACGGGCCAAATGAATGTTTATGGTTTTCACGACCGTGTGCTCATGACCCAAAAATTTTATTGCTTATTGCAAATACGCGGCAGTATAAGACATTCGTGCGGCGCAATGCGAATGATCTTTATCCCTGATCTATTCGGAAACAGCAATGACGATAACGTCGTTCCTTTTTACGCGAGATTGATCCCGTTCTCCATCACGTCAGTGATTCTTATCGTAAAATGTAGCACGCGAGCGCTGGATAAACAACGTAAAGCAAACAGAAACTTTGTGGCCACTCTAAGAGAGCAAAAACGTAATAGTAAATAAACATTGACGTTTGCAATCACTCGCAGCCAATATATACTAAAAAGACATTTTCGCAATCGATTCGTGAACTCATCGATATGCTATGAATACTGTTCATTCATTAAGAAATTCATGCGATCGAACGCATATTTGAAAATATAGTAAACAGCCAAACATATAACTACAGATTGTTTTCATTTTCCTCGATGCAATAATAGTTAAACGGAACAATCGTGCTGTATTTTTTTTTTAATGAAGATATCTAATCAATTATTTACAATGACTCTTCTATTAAAACAAAGATCTATAATTTCTCTTATCATTGTAATAATTATAAATGTAAACTATGGTATCAAATATTATCCCCCGATTCAACTATTCCGTCTATATCATCAATCATCAACCACAACGTCTCCAAAGAGACGCAACGAATCGGAACAAATTGTTACGCGCATTAAGCGAGCGCGTACAAAACTTTCATCGATTATACAAGTTTCCCGCGGGTTCTGACAAACACGGAGGGATAATTAAAATTGATAGTCCCGCGTTACACGTATTACGTCCGATTCCCCTAACGATAGATGGGTGTATCTCGCGCCATTTGACGAATCGAGCGTGAAATTAATTTCGCCATTAGTGCACTTTGACGCGCATTATCGTGCCGCCGCAGCAGAACACGCGGATCGTATCGCGCGGCATCGCCGTATATCACAGTGCGCTCGCATATGGAATGAATGCGTCCTACCGTAAGCAATTTTCGCCTCCAAATTGAGCCGGCACTCGTGCCGCGTCATGTACATGTAGGGCCGCGGCTCACCCGGGCACCAGGGCACCGACGGACCGCAAACGCATTTGCCGGCGGTCGCCACGTTTCCGTCCTCGGCTGTCGCGACTCCCTCGCCGACCAGGTTGCAGCCAGAGCCCGACATCATCGGCCCGTGAGGACAATGCCTCCTCCATCTGCCCGGAATCTCTGCAAAGCAAAACACCGAATGCTGAACATACATCACGTGAGTACACATAGAAACTCACAATTTTATAAATACATGTAAAATATTTATTTTCCTTTCCGAATAAAAAATTGGGCAACGAGTAAGATTGGTGGTATCACACCCCACACATGTATATATCTATATAGAATTCTTTTTTTATTTATATCAAGTCGATTGCCATCAATTGATAGCAGCACAGTGATTGAATGCGAGATCATAGAAATCGACAGATGAAAAATATGCGCGATCGTTTTGTGTCGGCTAAGCTGGTTCTATTATTCAGCATGCAACAGAGATTGTGAAATTTTATTATTCATCGACCGTAAGCCATCAGTTCTTTCTCCTGTGTACGATTGGCCCCTCAGGAACGAGTGTAGTTTTTGGTACGCGTAATTTACAAGTGTTTACGTTTGATGCGTACGGTATCGGTCTGTTTAAACGTATATACATGTTTATCTCGAAACATCAGATAATCAAGTTAATTTCACATCGGGATAAGGGCACCATTTGTCGGTAGATTATTATTATGCATCGAACGGTGAAATTGAAAAATCGATCTCGATTGCGATCGTGCGATGCCAATGAATAACACTCGAAATATTTGCACAATATTGGCTAGCAGGAAAATCCGTGTGTCTTCCATAAAAAGAAAAATTTCATTGTAACAGGCGTAGCTTATGCACTTAAATCCGTCATGATCGATAATACCGTTTATACGTGTATAATAATCCGGATTATTGCGCAGAGGCATCATCGTGGAGAAAATTCGACGTGACATGAGAGGGGCGGTGCGACATGACGTTGTGCTGTACGAGAAGCTCGAGAGTAATAGCATCGTGAAAAAAATTCTAAACTCACGTATCCGTGGCGAATTCGCTGACGGAGCAAATCGAGCATCGATAACGGCGCAATTACAAAACCGTCAACATCGCTAGGCACCGTTTACTGCATACACCGCTCGTCGTCGTCGGGTCTGGTCGGGGTGAGTACCACGATACCGTCGATACCCGAGGGAGTATAATGCGGTCGCCTAATGAGACGCAGTGTGTACCCGAACGACAAATTCCAATTCAATTGCGTTCATCGTACGAGGCTGACCGAGAGGCAAGGAAGAGACAAAGACAGAGAGAGAGAGAGAGAGAGAGAGAGAGAGAGAGAGAGAAAGCGCGTTTAAAACGTCGTCGTCGGTATTTCAAGGAAAAAAAAACAGCAATTAGCTTATACCATTCGCACGAAATAACCTCCATATGACGAGACATAGATAGAAAATAGGGCAGAAACGATATCGGGACGATCGACCAACTGGACAATAAATCGAGGCCGAGGCGGCCGATTGCTTGACACGAAGGGCGGTTAAAGCCTCCCGTGATATCCTGGGCCGTGGCCACACTGACCCTTTTCGCCCCTTTCCCGCCCTTCGATCGCTCCGCGTTCCAATCGATAAGTTTAATAATCCACAGACGGAGGCTATACGCGGAGAAAATCGAATTTGCCGATCGGTTTGCCCATCAGCCCTCCGGGCCTCCTAAATGCGAATTCATTTCGAGCTAATGGCTGGGAATGCGCTTCCGTCTAATTGCCCATGAGCCAGATATGCGCTACGATATCCGAATGCAACCAAATTGCGGCGATTTTCGATTAAGAAAATCAAGGATACCTTACAGAGAAGTGTCCCAAGGATGGACCGCAAAAGCAACTGAATTGCTTTGCGTTCAAATTCATCGCGATATTACATTTCTTTAAGATAATTTCTCGATATCGTCAATATGCGCTCGTAACCATTAGCAAATTCGTATTTAAAGCATGCTGCACTTTACGAATTCAAATATCTCGGTGCATATCGTACAATTTGAGAATATTTCTTCGTTTTATTGCATTACGTTGCAGAAAGAAATTATTGATTTTGTAAACCTTATTGAGTTTATTAATTAATGTATCGTTATAGTATGACGTCTTCGCGTGAAAAATGCACTTTATTGACAAAAAATGTCGAAACTGCCACTTTTAATGCAATTTAATTCCGAGTTAATGAATCATGTATACGATGACTAATTGGCCGTGACTGGTTAGGCACATTTCCGCTTTAACGTGTGTACATTACGCTGTCGATCTTCCCGGAGTGGCGACATGAAACTCGAGAAGTCAGACTGCACTTACAGTTGTGGACTGCGCAATCGGCTTACTCAAAGGCACATTTGGTCTCTTGTTTCAGCGTCAGTAATCCGTTAAATCGTCAATAGCCACTTCCCTAATATGTCGACACTTGCTTACGTTTCTCTCACTAAGCTTTATTCCTTAAACCTATAAGATTTCACACTTATAAACATCAGGATTGCGTAAAATAACAAATCACTTTCGCGTTGGCATACACGTAAAAATCTTAACAAAATTAATAAATACTTAATTTTGCACTCTTCTTATTTTGAATAAATAAAATGTTATAAACATGAAAGGTGAATGTTTCTTAAAAATTTAATAAATTTAAGGATTTTGTAACAAACACATGCATGAACGCGCGCGCGCGCGCGCGTGTGTGTGTGTGTGTGTGTGTGTGTGTGTATGTACAAAATCGCTTTAAAAAGATTATTGACCTGGTTAATATGTTATTTTGTAAGTGAAATAAGAATATGGTAACACATACGAAAATATTAATTATTATTATTGCAAGAGCGAAATATTATCAGAGTATATATTTAGACTTCTCATGTAACAATCCCGATAGCTTAAACTGTGAAATAATCAGTACATTAATAATTAAATAAGCTGGGATTTTAATTAAATTAATATTTATGTATTTATTAAACTTAATGTAAACGTAATTTAATTAAATGTAATTTTGAGGAGAGATAAAGATATTATTATAAATAAATGCGCACTTCATTCGGATTTATTCTACTTTTCGATAACATTTAATTGCTTTTACCGATGTTACGTAAATCACTGTAATCTCATTGCTAAAAAATCGCTACAACGACATGTACACGATAATGAAATGTTTTACATGTTACTGTAATACGTGAGTTGATTCAGTCATATCGTGAACCATGCGAAGCACGACGACGTTTTATGTAACGCACAATGAAATATAGATTTCCGGTAACCAAAGTAAACAAAGTGAAAAATAACGGTGTGTTCCGCCCAGTCCAGGTAAGTAACTCGGTAAGGAGAAACGAGAGAAGTAACTTAATCAACCGACGCGAGCATTAAGGACTGCGGTAAAGAATTATGCGCCGTTGGAGAAATGCGAAACTAGGAATAGAAGAAGTGTACTGTCAGATTTTTTGCAAATCCCTGCATCTGCATACATGACGCGAAAGGACAACGCGTTAGGAGTCTTTCGCGCGATAATAATTTATTTTTCTGCACGAGTACACATATATTTATTTATACGTTGGTAATCAAGCTACGTTTTACAATATAGTAATTTTATATAGAGCAGAAAATAAAAATTGAAAATATACGTTGATTTTTCAAATCTATACCTACATATAAAACAGTATTTGCCTTTATTTTGTGTGTACGTGTGTGTGTGTTCACGCGCGCGCGCGCGCGCGCGCGCACACACACACACACACACACACACACTCTGCGTTAGATCTAACTTATAGATATTTAGATCTAATGCGAGAACAATCAGATATACTTTGAGACTTTTTTTGGTTTTACGTTTCAAATCTTACACGCAATAATAGAATTGCGGCAATTTCTTTTAACGATTATGTTGGATCGGATCGTAAATCTAGATTCACTGATAAAAATGTTTTTTTGTCATTTTGCTCGCTTTCTAAAGGTATAAATATGTTCCGTCGAAGCCTTCAAGTAGAAATAAAAGATTCACGAGCCAAATGGGAATGTTCCTAAAATGTGAGTATTCGGTTTCGACATTTTCTCGTGATGCCATGTGAAACATAAAGTCGGTGGATCGTTCGAGCGCCTTCGCAAAAAGAGCAGAAACATAGCATGGAACTCGAGATTTCTTGATCCCGCGACGTTCTCGTATTTCGGTGTATTTGAGGCTATACTACCATATATATTTATCTCGTCAAATTGGATTTCGAGTATCTCCGAATACTAGACAGTTTCCGTAACCCTGGGAATAATCCAATATAAACTCTTTAATAATAAAAATATTTTAAAGAACAATGTTTCGCGAATCGTTTAAACTCGATTATTATTGAAAGGGTAAATAACTCTTCGATAGTTTTACCATTATTTTTTTGGGAGGAATTTTTATTTTAATTAGAAAAAGCCAAAAGCAACGTGAACATATAAATTTATTCCAAGCTTATTCGGTCGCCGCTGGAGAATGTTGCATTTTTAATAATGTGCTTCTCTGCAAATAAAGAAAATAAATCTCCCAATAATACCGCGGCCGTGTATTTCAGTTTAAAAAACGAAATCTGTTTTTCCTAGCTTGTGAGTGAACCTGGTAAAAAAAAAGAGAGACAAGTTCGTGCGGATGGCAGTTGTTTCTGCAGTATGCGTAATGTATGATACTCGAGAAAATTATGGTACGTTTAATGAATACGACGCGACCTCGTTGTGACGCAGTAGCGTCGATGAAAACGGCATATCTCTTGTGTGTGCGCGTGTGTATAATATATCTTTGACTGTGCGTGCTTGCGCTTTCGAGTGCCCGCAAGTACTCGCGAGTATTCGCGAGTATATACGTGCGGCGCGGTTTCATTTTCTCTCAAACGCAAATGATAGGCGTCATTGCGCCGCGCACGTTGCGCCGAGTGATCAATATTTACAAAATTATTTGCGCGATAGAATAGACAGATAATACTACATAAGCGTACTTTCAGCGTATCGAATTGGTTTACAAAAGCAAGCGGAAACAGCTCGATAGCGCAAATGGAAATACAGCTCTTGTAAAGTGAATCAATCCGCTGAACTGTGCTGGGTTAAGTGCTAATGTAGTATTAAAAATGCTGCTAAATGTGTAAAAAGGGTTTATATATCTATACGTTTAATCGCAATCGTAATATGGTATGAGGATTATATCCTATGCATATTAACGTGATAATTATTTATTATATGATTAAAATGGCGACATTTTGGTTATTTGATCGTAACGGTTAAAGTATCATCGATAGCGTATTACATATTATTAATTATATAAAGGGAATTTTAGAGAATTACACATGTATTTCTAATTTGTAAAATAAGTTTTACGTTGTCGTACAATCAATTGTGTGATCTGCGAACACAGCTCTGTGTAATTCTATAAAGTGCTACACAGTTGTTACAGTCAGAAAAACGAATTACATTCACGAAAGCAAACAAACACCAGAATTTTATATTTCAGCACGCTCGTATTTGCATTCGTGATTGTCTTCTTTCCACATAATTCCGCAGGTATCCCTGCCAATAGAATTTTCGTGCGAACTTTCAGTACACAGACCGGTTATGCTTTTTCCTCTGTATAGCTAGATACAGTTTGCGAATGCATTTTGTAGATTCTCGTTTCGTCCCAATTTAATATGGCACAGTCATAATGTTGAGTGAGAATTTTCTTTTCTATGCAAAATCTTTTTTTTTTCAATTTTTTTACACAAATAGCATCAAAGCACTTAAAACCAACTGAATAATTCACGATATTTTAATGAAGATTAAAAATATAACAAAGCACTAAATAAAGCAAGAAACACAATTCTTACGTGGAAGATTTCAAGATATGAATTAATTAATTGATCTAAAAATAATCAATCTTAAAGATAGTAGTCAGCATTATCGATTATTTTTGAATCGATTGGAATTGTTTAATATGTCCGTTTTAGCGATTATATATAAAAATAGAGTCACGGTACCCCTATTTTTGCGATAGCCTCTTTATGCGAAAAATTTTTAAGCGTTAAACTTGTTATCCGAGAACGCGAAGCATTCCAACAAACTGGCACTCATTCAGATATCAACCTTCGGCCGTGATTTTCACGGATGCGGGCGTCGAGATCCTCTCGGGGAAACTGCTGCGTTGCGTCCTAATTAACTGGCTGGAATCGAGGTTCACCCGTCGGTGTGGTTATGCGAGATTCGACCATCGCGAAATCGTCATTAAACAGTAACTATCCGCGCTAATCCCTGTCATTATGGCCATCCATCAATTTTCCGAGATTATCGGATTTCAGCGATTTCTATCGGATTTCACGGGACTTTCATTATCGCGTAGTCAAGCAATGCGCGACACACATATATAGCAAAAAGAGTGCTGCATGCAAAATACTCAGTTCACATTTAGTTTACAATTAGCAATCCGTAATAAATCACTCGTGTGGGCAACATTTATCCACCTGTTACAACCGTTCCGATCAGTAATTATTACAATAATTGCTGTTAAATTAAAAACAATGATATTTAATATGCTAGTATAAAACGATAAATTATGTAACGAGCGTTTGTAATCGGAACTAATGCAGCGTGAGATACCTGATACAATTATTTTGCAAAATGGGTCATATGCAATTCGCTATAGAGTTATATGCTCGACGGACAGTGATACGACCACTTTATTTCTTGAATTACACGCCTCCTATTTTTAATGGATCCCCGAATAATGAAGTCCAGCGTTTTTCAAACTGTCTCACATTGTTTTATGTTTCGTTTTTTTTTTAAAGTTACGTTATTATGGCACACCACCAATTCTGACACAGTATATCTGACACAACAATTTTTTTCACGACTTATTTTGCTGGGGAATACAACTTGTTATTTATTTTTAATTACGCTCCATATTTCACCCTCCAGCACTTTAACGACATACAGTACGCACATCTACAGATGATGTGTCGCGTACACATCAAACCGCGTATAATTTAGATAACAGGAAAAATCATTTATTATTCATTACAATTTCTGAATCTCGTCTTTGGCGAACAAACAGCGATGATTTTCCGCCCTTTTTTCACTCTAGCCCTGCCGACTATGGATCCTGTACGCTTTTTACGACGCAACAAAAATTGCAGTTCGTCCGTTTTGCCGCTGGCCTATCAGCGTCCTATCAGATTTAAAATCCCGGCAATCCATCCGGATGCACATACAGGCTATTCCTCTTTCCCTGCTCCTCCCGCGCGCGCGCGCGTGAACGCGCGCACACACGTCGTTGCCGTAGCGTCCCGTATGTGTCATGTTATATCCCGTGTCTCTTGCCAGCTCACGAACCGAGTAACCGTCACACGAACGCGCGCGTACACACGGGCGCGCAAAAACGTAATACAGGTCAATGCATAATACGGCAGAGTTTGGTGGAGCTCCAGCGATTCGCGCAAAATAAAACAGGCAATCGATTGTGCACGCGTATACGCAAACACGTACACTAGTAAGTTGGTATTACAAACGCGACCTAGGCTAACAGCAAGGCGAATTCTTGGCTTGAGAAACTTCGTGACTTAAGATACAAACCTCACATAAAAATACTCTTTTCTCTGCGCGGTCGGTTCGATTAAAATTAACGTTCGATTTTTATAATGGGTTATATTATACTGAACTAGTACACCATATCATATACCTACTTTGCATCGCGAGAATAAACAAATAACAGTTGTTGATTTATGTTTTGATGAGTAAATCGTAAATTAAATAATATTTATATTTCTGGAGAATGCGATGAATAAATTATTTTGACTGTTGGACGAATATCGATATTATTTCGGGAAGCACACTTTAAAGCTCTTCCCACCGACGAACCGCATAATATTATTTCTCCCATTAATTGTAAACTTTAGAAACTAAGAGCGATTAAATACACGAGCGCCGCTTTCTCCGTGATGTGGAAAAGCAATCTGTAAAAAGGTCAAGTGTTTCATTAAAAATATGCAGCAGCAATTGTCGAGCCGAGAACACGTTCCCGCGAGAATAATAAAATGTTTTAATTAACTCTTCTCTGATGTAACGACGTGACTTTACCTCACGTGCTGCAGCGTAAGAAGGGTATCTTTAGGAGCTAGGGGGGAGGGGCGTTTTTTTTTTAACAACTTCGGTAAACAAATGGTCGCGTTCGCTAGTCTCGTCGCTGCCGAACAGGAAGAGCTTAATTCAAGGCAGGAAAATCTCTTTCGCTCCGTCGCTAAGGGATATATATTTTATACATCGCGAACGTACGACGCGCCGCCTGCCTGCAGGATGTAAAGCGAATCCTTGGCTTAAGTAGCAAGTACCGCGATACATGCGAGTCCGCGACGCATTTATAGACTTTCCAGCCGTCCGCCCCGTTGCATCGTCCCGCAGAATACGGTGTAATATACCGGCGGTAGTGGTCTGGTATTTCGCGGTTGTGCAAAATAAACCACTAGAATGGGAAAGAGAGAGAGAGAGAGAGAGAGAGAGAGAGAGAACTTCTGCCGCCTCCGTTTTATATCCCGCATCGCTTTTATCTCGTGCTACGTACATCAAGAACGTGACTATTTAGCTTAACACCATGTGCTACCAGACATGCATGTGTACATGTTACCTGTTATATTATGGACGTAGGATTTTTACCGATTAAAAATATATGCTTAAACGTAATTACGATGGTAATATAATCGGAATTACGTTCGCTCTATATGAAGGGCGATATAAAACACTGGAAAAAGAATGCTACAATCTCTCTTACTTTGTTCTACATATACGTTTCGATAAATATTTTGAGCTAACTAATTATACCTGAATATTGCGAAAACCAAGTGTATACACGTATAATATCATAGAATATTATAATCCAATTATTCTTACAATTAGTATATTTTGTTATTGCAATAATACTAATAAAATTTAAAATAAAATATATCGCCGTTGGCGCCGAATCATAGTTTTTCGCGACGTTACATCGTCTATTTCACGATACATCAACTCGCTATACGCGCGAATATATTATTCTTGGGCGCGAGCGCGAAAGTTGTTGCGCGCCTCCGAATTTACGTGCCCTCCCGTCGGGCCAATTTTTCAATCCGCGCGCCTTATCGCGCGTTCACGGCCGCCGCAATCTAGCCCATCCCCGCAAACTTATTTTACCTCCGACGTACAATCGCGGAAGGAACGTTTTCTTACAACATTCGTGCGACGGCGGGTTATTTACCGCGCGCGACTTTTGTCGGACTCCGCTCGTTTACGGCGGACCCGCCGAAATACGAGGCGACGTATGTACAATGATAATGGGCTTCGACGGCTACGTGCTGCAGCTATATACGTACATTTTCCCCCCGGTACGGTGGTGGTCTTGTAACACGAAATAAGGGTGCTTTACACTTCTTCCTCCGCGCTCTTCGCCTCCTCTCGAAATACCGTTCGCTCTACTCTATTCGGTTTATCACGGTAGTGTAGCGAGCCTCTACAGTCCCATGTATCGAGCGAACGAGAAACCGTACGGTGTGATCTATGGGATTTGCATATACCCGTGTGCACGTGTATGTAGGTACATTCATGCGCATAGCTACGAGCTGTTTAGTAGCGCTGCGAGCGAACGCCGCCGCCGCGCGGCTCCCTCAGGCTCCCTGCTGCCCCTGCATCCAGCTCACCTAGCCAGCGAGCAGTTCTCGAGATTTGTTGCTTGACATTGAGAAAGTGGCGTTCGCGGCTGGTAACACAGTGTATATAACCCCCCTGCCAATGCACCGGGTCGACAGCTCTCGCGGCAACAATCGCCCACCGGGAAATATGCAGTCCGTAGTATGTACGTGTAACCTACGCGAGACCTCCACCTTCGCCGAGAGAGACTCGATCGCGCCCAAGTCACGTACTCGCGTTAATCCCCACTACGATAGGCTGGAGCTGGGATTTAAGATCCCGTCGGACCCTCCCCCGTGCTGTACTCGAGCCTGAAAAGTGGCCGGGGTCTTATGCAAACATCTCGAAATGAATCTTACTAGAAAAAAAAAATAGAGTCTTCCTCCTGAATTGTCTCGTCGAAGTCTACATGTAACGGAGAGTCTATCTTTCCTCGAAAGTTCGATAAAGTTACGAAAGAGAAAACAAAAAAAAACACTCGACAACGAGAAAGCATCGCCTTCCCGCACGTGACGGTCGTTTCCACGTTTTACACGTGCCATGCCTTTCTCGCGCGGCGACCACGTATACCATATCCGGCGAAGGACGCGTGTAGCTTTATACGATCCATGAGATTAATACCCTACGACGGGTGTTGTATCTCCACATAAGGCCAACCTGTGTACAAGGGGTCAACGTCATTCGGCGAAACCTGTTGTTTATACTAGCCACTATTACGTGTCTCTCGACGTGCGAAATGCATTCGCTATTTCGAAAACCGGCTCTGGTCGCGAATTTATTTGATTTTCCAAATGAGCCTTTTCGCTCGCGGACGTAACTGGACACCTGGACAACCTTTGTGAATTTTACTACTTCACCAGAAGGAAATCGAATATCCGGCATATCCGCGTACAGAATTGTGGATTAAAGTACGTCAACGAGAGTTTATATACGGCTGTTTCTACGTCGCCAATTAACCCGAGTGTTCGTATTGTGCGTTCACCGATCGAAACGGCTTTATATATATCGCGTCTTATGTATCGCGAGCACGCTCGAAATTGGCCCCGCTTAATGTTATCGCGTGCGCGTTGCGCGCTCGACGGCACAAATAAAATTCCACCGCTTTGCGTCGGGGCAATACGCGCGAAACCGTAGTTAGCGGTTTCCCTTCGTGTTATTTCACCCTTTACGGCTCCTTCCTGTTTCTCTTTTCATTTCCCCTTTAGAGAGCGCAGGATACAACTTTGAGTTTCCGCAATCGCGGTGAACATGCGGACAAATGCGTGAAAATGGTTTTATGTTTGATTTCAAGGTTGATTTGAATGAAATCAAAAAATTTGTTTTATGAATAATAAAACATATATAAAATTAAACTTCTCACACACGAAATGAGCAAAATAATACAAATTAATAAAAAAAGTTTGATATGTGCTGGCTTTTGCTTAGAATAATTTAAAGATAAATATAAACAAAGTATTTTTAAAATCTCTCTCTCTCTCTGTTTTTTATAACATCGTAAAAGTTTAAATAAAAATCGCACTTGTGAAAATTTGTCATTTGAATTTAGTTATTAAATTTTAGTCAATTTATGGAAAATTATAATAAGCGGAAATGTGTGTCTTGCATATATATAGCAGATATATTTTTAAAACAGCTCGGTGTGCCATTCGCGGATCAATTAGCATGCATCCGGTTAATTAATTAATACATTTCTCTATGAACCGTAACAATCCTCGCCAATTGTGGAAACGGCGATAAACTCCGAGGGATATTGAGATACATGCTGAACCGATTTACCACAAGCCATCGCTTTATTTATGAATATTTCAGCAAAGCGCACCGTCCGACACCGCAAATGTGTGTGATCTGCCAATTGAATATTGCACTAACGCAAGACCGACAAGCGCAAGATCTGCAACACTATCCGCTTAAATTAGGAAGGTGTGTGCGTATATCTGCGTATAAAACAGCATATTTCAATATTTTTCGATGTTAATTAGTTTATAAACGCGTTCTTTAATAAAATACTCACTTATATATTAAAATTCTTTTTTGAAATAAACGTAGTTTAAAAATCATTTGAGTCTCGATTTCATATCTATTGATAAAATAGATTGTCAATAGATATCTATTGACAAAATATTTCAGATTTTAACAAACAATATCAGCGTATACTACACTAAATTATTCTCTTTTATATCAAGTGATTAGTTAAAAAAAATAAATTGCAATATTCATTTTTTATTTTAAGAGAGTCTCTCTCTGTAACATTGCATAAAACATATTCAAGAGCGTGCTTGCTCCCTTGTGTCGTGACGTACACACATACATATACATCGTTTTCTTTCTTTTCCCTTCTCTTTCGATGCCGGTGGCGGTGGCGGTACATGCCGGGATTTTTTTTCACGCGAATCTACTCCGAGTCTGGGGGATAGCGAGATTACGATAGGGCAATGCGCGTAAAAGCGGCCGAGCGTGGCTTTTCTACCACACATGACAATTACCGCTGGATGTATAAAAAAGGGGAAGGTGGGGAAAAGAGTCTCGCGGTATAAAAGCACGGTGTGGCACAATGGCTCGGAGGGAGGGAAAGAACGGCTAGACGTTTGTGCTTTACGAGTCGCGCGCGCGCACGAGTGTATGCGGATGCTTCCGCGAGTGCTAGCGCGTTTATTACACAGCAGAGCCTCGACGGTTTCTTTAACACAAAGTTGGTATTTACCCGTTATGAGCCCTCTCGGTTTTTAGGTCAACATCTTTTGCCGGCATAACAACCTGCCGCGCGGCTATCTCGCAACGTCTTCGTGCATGAGTTCGATGCTCCTCGGTGCTTCGATCAATGGTATGTGAATAGCAGATGCAAGTAGAGAAATTACCATTGTATTTTAACGCGCGAATTAATTCTTCCGACGATCAGTTCCGTCATTCGTAACATTTTTGGTAAAATAACGGCATCGATTATGCTTGTCTCTTTGGTGAACATTCCGCGTTTCAGCGGAAATTGCAAGTACGACAATTGTTAATAATCTCGGTGCAATGTTGCATATAAGATTGATAAGATTTTTTAATACATTTTACATAGTGCTGTTAATATTCTGCAATCGCAGTACATTAGGACTTTATGCATATGATTATATAGAATATTTTGTTTGTCTTGCGTCTTATCACCACACAAACGTGTAATACAGTGTCAGTTCCCTCTCACATGACATTAGACGATTAAACTCGCTCTCGGAAGTTCCATATTACTGAGTGTCGTGACGTCACACCATTAGCTACCTCGCCCGCAATCGGTTCCACGCGAGATACAATTTAATGGGAAAAGTTGCGGATTTGCGCCTCGCCCGGACATCGCGATCGTCATTGTCGGACGTCTCCTCATACCGCGGACTGACAGTCTCGCGTGACGCAATTCTTTTGCTGGGTAAAATCAAGTTTAATACCTATCACGAAAAAGAAAGCAATGGAAGAGTGAAATTCTTGTTTCTTAATTATAACTCGTGGTGCGAGAACTCGCGTCCGTCATCGCGGAGGAATTGAATGTCCACGCGCATGGATCATTTCGTTCTTGACTTTTTACGATCTGCCAAATTTACAGACCTTCCGTCGTATGAAAATATCTCATGAAAAATCTGCTTCAAAATCGTCCTCGATCTAATGACAATCTCACGACAGCGTTAATGTGATTTTTATCGAGACAGCCTTAAGTCTTGTCCAGATAGACTAGCAATTTTAGCACAGCCGCACGATCATGCGCGAGCGATCGACATGATCTTCATTTCCGAGAACGTTATTATATATATAATATCATTTTAACAATAAAAAATCCATTGCACGCTGTATATGTGTAACAGTTTACTTGCGTACGTTGCAATGATAATTTTTACCTTCAGCGTGGGAATGACTCCAATTATTATCTTTCTCGCAAACCATTTGCAAAAGATAAAAAAGGTAATAGATGCGTAGATGAAAATTATTACAAACTTCACCGAGATAGGAGTATCAGCATTGAGCTGAGAGTATCTGAAAGCAAAAAAATGCGCAAGCACTAACTTTTTTCATATCATCCAGATAAAACTGCGCGTAAAGAGGGAAAATACGACCGCCTGTAGTACCGTCGAGCTTTTACACACATTTCCCGTATCCTAGCGATTTGCATTAGGACCGTTTAACGCCTAAGTAAAAGTTGGTACATTTTCTGGGGGTAATCCACTTCGCTGAATCTGTATGCAATGCGGCAGAAAATTCACAACCGGCGAGCTGGAAAATATTACGGCGCAGCCATTGTAAATATTACAATCGTACAATGCACTGTGTAATATGCGCTATTAATGTGTTACGTGATCGCGCGATATCTGTGGTGCAAGAATGTGTTTTCGAGAACCGACGATACTTATAAATCGATGCGCTTGCATTCGTTATCGATATCACTTCACCCCTCGGCAAACGATGCGTACATACACGCCGTGCATGAGAGTATGGCTGGCCGAGATAGCGCTGCCACGTCGATATTTCACAGTTAAAACTCTACCCGGTCATGCATAATTTCATTTTTAATCCGTGACCGTAAAAGAGAGTCGCGAACTGCCGGTTATTTGTGTGTGTGTGTGTGTGTGTGTGTGTGTGTGTGTGTGTGTGTGTGTGTGTGTGTGTGTGTGTGTGTGTGTGTGTGTGTGTGTGTGTAGGTGTGTGTAGGCAAGCATGAAACATACATCCAGCCACATCTTCTATTTTCAACGGCTTAAATTTGATTTTTGATCTTGACGGTCGTACTATAGGAATCATATAAAATGCATTGAATAACAAATATAAATATGCTAAGAGAATTCTTGTCTCAAAGTATTGTCATTCAAAGGATTGTTAAATGTAAACTTGTATGCAGAAAGCAGCTCCGTATGCATTCATGATGTTGTAAAAAATTCAGTATGTGCTTTAAGAATGACTTTCGACCTATATTAACCTTTCACCTCGACGACCGAAATGAAAAGGTCTTTCGAAAAAAATTATGTTTTTTCCTAAGAATCAATAAAGCGAAAAGCAAAACAGGATACTTTCAATATTCAGCCTAGTAAATATTCTAAAATATACAAAAATATATATAAATGGAGCAATATAACTCAAACTGGAAAAAATAATTTGACTTCACTTTTAATAAAGAACAGACCATATTCAACTTTATTATAATAATAATAGCAATATGTTTTATGTAGATTTAATAATTTTTTTAAGTGATTGCATAGCAAAACAGTTTAAAAGTATAAGTCTTAATACATTGCATCAAGGTAGCTCTTCCTTCTACGTTTTTTTTTTTTGGAGCATAAAAATATTACTTATATCATGAATATCGATAAGCCTCATAGTAACTATAAAAACTTTAAATCTCTTTTGTACTCTCAAAAGTGTAAAAAGGTAGCGATGCGGAAGAGAACAATTCTGACTCGTTTTAATCGTCGCATTTTAACATAACGAGCAGAGCTTAAACATTCGCTTTTCGAGCAAGTTATATAATATCGAATATTTAAAGTGGAGTCTTATAATACCGATTTTCTCAATTTTTCAGCAGAAATATTATTCACTGAAAACTGCAATTTAATCATAGTGTTTTTTTATTCTAAGAGAAAATATAATACATCTAAAATATATATATATCAAAGTATTTTGTTAACAAACTTCAAAAATATACTGTAAAAAACAAATATCTCTATTTTGAATAAAAAATATGAAAAGGTAAAAAAACATTTTGCATAAAAATTATTTGTACAAAAGTTTTATAAATAAAACTAAACTACACGTTTTAATGTATTATAATTTATTCAAATTATTAATTAATAGTTTAATAACGTCTACTATAATTTTAAAAAATTAAGAACAGATTCAAGAAGCTCTCCGTTAATTAAGTAATACATTTTATTTGTAGAAGATATATATGTAGATCTTTCTAACGTTTTCACGTGAAAAAGAATTCAGACGCAAATTTGTCGACGCAATAAAGAATACCGTCGAACCGATCGTCGTATTTGTCATGACTACTGCGCGAATAGATGTGAAACAGATCGCGACATTTACTGCGATGTTGACTCCCGTGAATTTACATGCCTAGTGCACCAAGCGAAAACCAATAATGACCATGGTTAGCGACTTCAAGATAGGGCTCTTCGCCGCCGGCAGCCACCATTCAGCCCCAAGAAGGCAATAATGTCATTATGAGGAGGCGGGTGAGGAAATGGTCCGTAAATGTTCAGATACCTCCGCCGTTTAGGCTATCACCCTTTCGTCCCTCTTCCTCGCTCTTTCTCCTCGTGTCTTCCTTTCTCCTATTTTCCGGCGATAATATCATGGAAGCTGCCTTGTCTCGTTTCAATGGACACCCCCTTGCGCATTTTCGTAGGATAATGATTGCTTCCCCTCGAATCCTCAGCAGTTGTCGGCCAAACAAAATTATAGCCTTTTTGTCATGATGTTCAGAAAATTGTACGAGGGAACGGTAACGGTTTGCTTTTTATCGATTAGAGAAGTAATCTAAAAAAAGACGTTACCCTAAAAAAGAAATCTAAGAAACCTTTCCTTAATCCTTAAAATTTCAACGTTGGGTTATGAAACTCGACATAAAGTTTCGCTATATTTCTTGTATTTTTTAATTAAAATTATCTTGTTATACAATTCAATATTTATATTATATCAATGCTTTGCTTTGCATAAGTTTCTCGAGAAGTTATTGATGGCAAATTCATTAATGAAACTCATGGAAATTTCTGCACATCCAAACCGCGACCAGAGTGAAATTCAATTAGCGCTAAGGACCAACGATTAGATGGAGAACATTACATTTTATTTTCTTATATCTTGAAGAAAAAAAGAATGCTTAGTATATTCGAAATGTTTACGGTAAAAGAAGAGAGATATTTGTGAAAGAAAATCTGAACTTTAAGTAAATACTTCAAGCGATATTATATATTATTAAAATATAGACGCGCCAAATTCGCATTAAACACCAAAATAACACTATTCAAGGCAAAGGAATAATTTAAAAAAAACCTAGAAAGAACGATTCTTTAACAATTCTTATAGGAGTTCAGCAGAAGCGCAACTGAAAATAGTACAGGAGACGAGTAATCTTTCATTCTCTATGTAATATGTATATACAACTTAAAATTTGCAAATACCTCCGAACGAAATTATTTTGTAGAGTCTTTCCACAGTTTCAGGCTTGAAGCCCTTAAATATTACCGTTTTTCGTATAAATTCGCTACCAGTTTCAACGAACATGTCGCATGAATCGCATGGAAGCTCTTTTGATGACAGCCTTTTTATGATAAAGCCTTCCTGCATTTGACGCGACGAAACGTCACGAGTGTCCACCGTACATTGTGTTACGGCGAATCGTCATTTGCATAAAACGTCATATCACGCGCACATCTTTCTTTAGTAAATACCCTTTTCTGTCCACGCTCAAAAAGTTACACGCTGAGGTAACGCGCCGACGCGATCTATTTACATATAAACACAACGTGTTACGCATAAATGTTTTATCAGTCAGCTCACCTGTATCCTAAAATTTTCGCAAGAGCACCGCACTCCGACCGAGTTATCAACAGGCTTTATAAATATAACGGTAATAAATACCGATAGTGGAAGTGGCTGTTAGCGTGACGATAAATGCCACTCGAAATTGCCTTTCGTTTTTTTTTCTATTTTCCACGCGGACCTATGGCCAGCGTTTAAATTAACGCGTGAAATTTTCGTGCGTGGCAAATATTATTTCAGCGCCATACGCAATTAAAATAAATTACGCTTTAATTGAGACGCATGTTATATAAATCGACGTAATAAACGTTGATTCATATCAGAAACGGCACAAACGTGCCGTACGTGCAGCGAACTAATATTGAGCAATCTATAAACATAAGTGGGTGGTACCCGGTGCGCTCTGCACGTAGAGATAAAAATAAATCCGACAGAAACAAAATACACGTATATGATACCGAAA
Organism: Wasmannia auropunctata; assembly: GCF_000956235.1. Lineage (NCBI taxonomy): Eukaryota > Metazoa > Arthropoda > Insecta > Hymenoptera > Formicidae > Wasmannia > Wasmannia auropunctata. Next base: position 4,535,495 of record NW_012026784.1, read on the forward strand.
AGGAATATAAGGAACAGAAAAAGAAAAAGAAAAAGATAAATAATAATTAATTATTGAACTTATTGACTCTCATAAGTGTGTCAATTTGTCACGACGTTGAGAAACATCGAGATATAATTAAAGATAATTTATTTTCCTTAATCATAAATTTAATTGTATTTAATTTAACTAACAGATTTTTCATATTTCTTTTGTATAATATTTTAATAAACAATTAAATTTTCCGTAAATTAACAATAACATTATTGACTAATAAAAACAATATTCTGCAACGTCAATCACATTTATAACGAAAATTATAAAATCACGTTAAATGCATATTAATCGAGCAGATATTGTCAGCGTCAGTTCGTAAATTTTGGCTTTTGCATGGCGTTCCGTTAATCGTTCTTGCGGAAAATATTCCACAATAATCTTGTTTATGCGGAATGTCAAACGACGCGCTAGGCATATTTACAATTGTGTAATGAATGTGTCCGACACACACATGCAAGTCAAATAACCTACTTCTGCACCATGATAATTATGGAATACATATTAAATGATACGCCTCCGTTCGCGGGCATTGCATTTAATTTCTTCGTATGCGTTCCGTGCGCACATACATACAAAGCACTCTCAACATGTTACGGTAATTTATTAACTGCCGACAGAGTCAAATTTTCAGTAAAGCACTATATGCCAAATGAAAATGAATGAATTATATTCACAAACAGTTCGCGGGAAATAGAATTTGCATTCTCTCTCTCTTATCTCCTCTCTCTCTCTCTCTCTCTCTCTCTCTCTCTCTGCTCTTAATAAATATGTCACGTTTCAAGATCCATTGAAAGCATTAACGAAAATGTGGAAGATCCTGTCAAACTCTAACACTGTAGGATAGATGCATTATCGATAGAATTGTATTCGCAACGCATTCTTCGTTCCAGTGGTGAAAAATTTTTTAAGCAGCATCTTACGTACACGATGGGCTACGCGACGCAAAGGCAAAAGGATGTGGTTGAATCGGAGAGTTAAAATGTAGGATATTCGTGTTGCCGGTGTGTCTGACGCATAAAACGACGCGGAAACTTTCGATAACATGCGGGAACATTTTTATACGTCGCTGCGGGTACCGTTGCTGTTGCTGTTGCTGCTGCTGCTGGCGCGGCAGGGATGCAGCGCAAATACGAAGGGGGCTAAACTAATTTGTACCCTACCAACTCCCCACGTTCGAGCAACGATATTCCATGAATACTGAGCGCCCCGGCCCGGCTCCTAACATCGAGCAACGACCGTGCATATGCGTCGGCTTGGGTCGAGTCAGCAAGCGTACGAGAGTGTGTGTGTCTGTACGCGCCTATGGTTATGCGTATATGGTTCTTTTCTTAAATGTGCCAGACCACCCCTGAGATAACGCGCTTAAATGACTACCGACAAAAATTGATTAAAAATTCTCTGACTATTAACTTTTCTCGAGCCAGCGAGTTCGCAATCAGTGAAATGAGCTCACGTGATATCAAGATCACGCCGCATAAAGAAGATGACTTTCTTTTAATTTTTTCTTTTTTTGTTTTTTGAAATTCAAATTAAAAATAGTTAATATTGTATTGCAAAAAACCTCGCGCGATACTTGACGTATGCGTTGCGTGTAAAAAAATAATTTTTCGATAAATATAGTACGATTATGATGATGATAGTGCGATAACAACCTCACGTACCGCAAGCCACGTGTAACAAAAAAATATTATAAATATATATAAATTATCCGTGTTAAAAAAAAAGAAAACAGTTTATTTCAAGTATAAGAGAAAATATTTTCTTCGTCCATAAAGCTGTGAATGACCGCATTTTGTGATCTATAAAAATATACCCCAGCACAACTTGATTCTATCATAGGTACATAAAGTTACTCGCATAAATAAATATTAAATATAATAAATTTCAACGATTTAGAAAAGATGCAAACGTTTTATAAAACATTACGTGTGGACTGGACATCGGTGATTCTGATACGTCCTATTTGCAGATACAAATTACGTCTGTAAGCGGATCGACCGACGACCAATTTGTATTCAAAATGACGTCAATGTATCTCCATCGAAATCACGTAATCGACCTTTATGCCCACAATGCTTTATCACACGTTATGTTGAATCGGGGAAGTCACTTTGCAATTTGCCACGGCGCTAACGTTTGGCTGATGTACAGCGATATATTGTCGAGTCCATTTCTGTACGAAGGTTCTAAGGAAAGGCGGGCATCAAAGCGAATCGATTATTTTCTGCCCCTCTCCCTCTTTCTTCTCTCTTTCTCTCTTTCTTTTTAGATAGTGTATTTTTCGTGCCTGCGTGCATAGGGGTTACTCGCCTAAATGCGCACGTTGTTGATGCACGAAGAAATCGATCAGTAGCGCTGCGACGACCGGGCACCGGCGGCACCGTAAACCTGTGTTAGCCCGGTGACAGTTTGGTGACCCGTCTGATTGACGTTCGTTTTTGAAATCTCGTGGCCCAGTTGATTCGTCGATTGCACGTGCATACACCACACGCGAACGGAGCACCGGCGATAACGCTTCTTTTTTTCTTCTTTTTTCGTTCACTCGCGTGTAACGAGTCACGCGGCAGAATCAACTGCGATTCTTCGGTCGTATTTCAATACATAACTACACAAGGCGTAGCATATAACGAAGTTATTCCAGCCTGCATTCCGTTCGTTGTTACGATACACGTACTATTTTTCTTTTTTTTTTTTACCAGAGGATGTTTCGATTTAGTAAAATATTTCGTTGTTTATTTGGTTACAGTAAAACCACGTTGTAATTCAATTAATAATTTCAACTCCAGATCAAAAGAATATGAATCCAAAAGAATAAAAATTCAAAATTCAAAAGACTAAAGAAAAGCTGAGAACATTTATAAAAAAGTGTGATGTGAGAATTTATTACAAATGTTATGATCATTATTGCTAGTACGGATTACATTATCTACATTGTGTAGATAATCGTAAGTGATATAATCTGTGTTTTTGCCTCGATGATATAATAAGAAATCTATATTGATAGAATTTACATAATACATATATATATATTTTTCATTCAGACTAAATTCTGAAAATGTATAGAAGCTTTTTATTGTTTATGTCACTGAGGCGAAAACAGATTTTTAATTTTCTATCTCATTTAATATTAATAAAGGCTTCGATTATGAACGCTGAAGAAAATCAGCCAATTATTTGAAAAATAAAAATCTCTTTTTATATTGTTATTACCTATAAATAACACATCAGCAGAATTGCAAATACCTCTCGTCGATTAGAAATTACCGGCCAATGAATAACTGATAAAGCAAACAACGCAATGTCATATAAATGCAGATTTCATAGATGAATATCCGTATATAACAGACTGTAAGTGAAAACAGACAACTCTTAAGTCACATCGTTTTCACCTGCCATTTATTTTGCAAAGTCTAAAGCAATTTCCAGGCGGTGTCGGCTGTTACCACTGTGACTTAAGCCGATTTCGCTGCATGCGAAACTCACTGGCAGGCCCAAGTCGGCTAATCCATTCCCGCGGCGCGAAATCACGAGAAGCGAGAGCGAAATCGGAAGCAATTTCATTTTCTAAAGACACGTACACGAGTTCGTCCTTAAAGCAGTCGGTCGCTGCAGCTCGCGTTCGCGACGTGCACAAAATTTGAGTGCGAAAGCGTGTCCTGTTCGTGAGAGGCGCCAAATAAGAACAGGGACTTCGCCGGAATCCATGATTCTCTTTCCCGGTTGAAAAACTTCGACCTCGTTCACTACGCGATCTCAATGATTAACGTAAAAAGCGGTAGGCAAGTTCCGTAACGCAATCCAAATAAGACTGATAAGATCCGGTCAACGTTCACAAAGTTATAATAATTATTTAGATTTTCTTGAAAATTGATTATCTTTTTCCGTCATTCAGTAAGGTAAAGTAGAGCTAATAATAGAAGCAAGGTGCTGAAATATAACACAAATTGGAAAACTTTCGACCAAGAAATCAGGAGAGAGAAGAAGCGGCCAAGTATCTCATATAAAGGCACACAAAAGATCGAATCGGGTTAACTCAATTACCGTCTGCTTTAAGATAATAATGAGAAGATAATTCACAAGAGCAGTTATTATTGAAGCGTTCCAAAATGCCGGTGTCAAAGTTCATCGGAAGTGTCGAGTTGAAGACAGTTTCGAGTTTGAGTTCCGCGACAAGCGCGACCCTTTACCTACCTTTCTGCACATGAAACAGGGATAGTTCCTCTGCTTTGAGACAAGAGAACAGTGCAACTAATTTTACAGTACTGATTCTGTGTGAACAGCCATCAAGTATTACGGGGACGTCATCCGCGGAATTATGTATCAACCATAATGGAAGTGAATGTTAGGGCTATGATCTTAAACTAGCTCTCTGTTGCACTACTAAAAATCGGTTAACGAGATAATAGTAAATAAATATAAATACTGATAAATCGTATCCGCACGCGTTATTTTCAGAATAAATGTATCTTAAATTAATGAACAAAATATCGCGACTGTACATTCAAAATAATTATGATAATATCATGAAGGTTTTATATAAGCTCGACAGAATCATAACACGCAAGGCTTCTCTCGAAATGTATCTGATACAAAATTATTAAAATTGAAATGACATTTGGATACCTTTTACGTGACAGCTGTCCAAATAACAACGTTACATCAAAGCGGAAGCATTAAACAAATATAATTAATATGCTGCGACATTGCACGTATATTGTAGCACTCGATGCGAATACTGAACGTGAAGTATCATAAATGTCAGGTATATATCGCTCTTGAAACAAGGGCATCCATTTTCGCGTGTCTGGTCCGTCATTGAAGTGTAAACGCTGCGAAACGAATTACCTCGCGTCCGTCTCTGCGAATGGCGGAACAAAAGGCTTCATCATTCGACGCGAAAAACGCGTTTCAACGCAAATGCGGCGTAGAAATTTTGGGAAATCGAGACGAGACCGTGAAACATTTCCAAGTCAAATATCTCCCATTAAACAGTCACTCTTGTTTCCAAACTGGCTAAATGTAGGCGTGCAATACAACCGTATTCCGACTGGATGAACGTCGCACCCGCGCGAATCGAGCCGCGGACACGCGCGGCGCGAGATCGCAAAGCGCATCACGCAAAAGTGATATGCCATCCGCATGTTGTTAATGCAGGTCAAATATTGACGATTTCGTATTTCCGTCGCCCCGTCAGTTTAAAGGATCGCCGATGTGATCCGAGCGGATTGAAAATTCGTATGATTGTTGCGCGCAAACCGAATTGGCACGACGCCATCGGGTAACGGCATATTCGACACGATCGCTCTGTCTCTCTCTCTCTCTCTCTCTCTCTCTCTCTCTCTCTCTCGCGCGCGCGCGCGCCA
>NW_012026784.1:4540913-4541816 GCF_000956235.1 Wasmannia auropunctata
TTTTGTAAAAATGCTGCGTGAACACAGAAATCGGAAAAGAATAATTTTTCAAATTATTGTATATAAAAGTAGACAAAAAAGTTGTCAAAGATAAAATATATAAAGAAAAAGTAGTCGAAATATTTCCTTTTATTATTTTGAAGTTTTAAAATAAGTTTCTTTTATATCATACAATACTGCTAAGTTGAAAGTTAAGTATTTTTAATTAAAAATTTCTAAATATCCGTATAAAAAAATTATCAACTTATTTGCTACAAGAGAAATACAACGTTTAAAATTTTTGGTGGCCCTGAAAAGGGCCGATTGTATAGCAAAAAGTCAACGTCTAACCGCCGAAGCCGTATAGAGTTCTTCCTTGGCGCTTCAGGGCGTAGACGACGTCCATGGCAGTCACGGTCTTTCTTTTCGCGTGCTCGGTGTAGGTGACCGCGTCACGGATAACGTTTTCTAGGAACACCTTCAGTACACCACGCGTTTCCTCGTAAATTAATCCGGAGATACGCTTGACTCCGCCACGACGTGCTAGACGACGAATGGCCGGCTTGGTAATACCCTGGATGTTATCGCGAAGTACTTTACGATGTCTCTTCGCTCCTCCTTTTCCCAATCCCTTTCCTCCCTTACCGCGACCAGTCATCTTGAGTCACTACGAGAATCAACTAACGCACAACGTACGATACCGAGAACGTTCAATGTAACGATGTAAGTGAGTAGTGACGAGGCTAGACCCTACTGTGAGGCGCTTTTATACCGTTCCGAGTCGGCTTCTCCCTTCCATGTTGACATTAGCCAATCAGAACGCTCGCCCAGTTTCTCGCTCTCACACGTACTCAACCGTGTGCCAGTGTGCAATCAACAAAAATATTATGTACATTGTTTTTCATGTGAATTGTCCAGCCACTT